>NC_071505.1:47833491-47865991 GCF_027887155.1 Malaclemys terrapin pileata
TGGAGGATCTCCAAAGGGTTAGCAACATTATTTTATTGTCACATCATCCCTTTGAGATAGGTATTGGCAACTGAGGCTGAAGGCCTGGTTTTGATCTTACAGTGGTTTTATGCAGGTGTGACCATTCATTTCAATGGATTTACTTCTGACTGACACCAATTTAGCTGAGATCCAAATCAGGATCAAAGAGGTTAAATGACTTATTCAAGGAAATTAGAGAGACAAGGTGGGTGAGATAATATCTTTTAGTGGACCAGCTTCTGTTGGTCAAAGAGACAAGTTTTCAAGCCACTCAGAGCTCTTTTTTCAGGTCTGGGAAAATAACTCAGCATGCCACAGCTAAATACAAGGGGGAACAGATTGTTTAGCATAAGTAGTTAACATATATTTCAAGGGACCGTTCAAGGTGAAGTGGCCTGTTAACACCCCTCCAGTCATAGGACAGAAAGGAAATGGGGTGGGGAAAGCAGCGGGGGAGAGGGTGTTGTTAGTGGGTTGTAGATTATTGTAATAAGCCATTAATACAGTGTCTGTCCTCCACCCATTCAGCAAAGTGCACAAGAAAAGCAAAAGTAGCTTGGGATTGTAGGGATCCAATTTTAAGCGGGCCCTTCAAGCAGCCATGGCTGAGAGAGTCTGAGCTGCTTGAATGGGACAATGTCATAGGGCCTCCATTCAAATGGCATATAGCCTACTGTGACACAGTCCCAAGCCCTGTCATTGTGCAGTGTGGTTGCTGCTACAGTCACAGACCTGAGTCAGAAGGTAGTGCAGGATGGATGTGTTAGCATGGCTGTGAGACTGGGGACCAGCAATTGTAAGCTCGGGTTTACAATGCAGTGTGGACACTCACACATGGGCTTGGAAACATCGAATGCACAGACCTGGATTTACAATGCAGCATAGACATACCCCAAGGGACCCCATCAACCTAAATTTACAATGTTAAACTAACATGTATTTAGAAGCCCTATCCCTTGTGTGCAGTCTGTCTGTGTTTTTAATTTTGCTCTGAGTTGTGTGATTTTTGGCTAGTCGTGTTTTGAAATCACTTGTAAACAACAGTCTGAGCACATGCACATGTAACACAGCCCTGACTGCTCTCACCTTCCCCAGAAAAACTAGAACAGCTGGCTGCCGAGGCAGCCTGAAGGATGAGGCAATATCTCGCTTGAAACACTTCTCTCTGAGGTTGGGGGAAGAGTAGCTGGTTCGGGAGCTCCCTCTCACCACACAGAAGACGAAGAAAAGAAAATTCCTAGTATGCTTTTGTGACCCTCCAAAGCCATATATGTGGTGTGGGGGTTGTTTTTGAAGTGGAGGAGGGGGCAAAAATGCCATTGGAGGGGGTGTTATGTGGACCACTCAAAATGTGGTACTGTGAGGAAGCAAGAAATGCTAGTAAGAGAAATCATCAGTCTATCGGGGATCCTTAAAAATGCTATTGTGGGTGGCAAAATACTATTGCAGACCCACCTCCATAAATAGTTATTGGGGGGCCTCCAACAGCTAGTACTGTGGGTCCTCTTCTCCCCCCAAAATGCTACTGTGGGGTAGTGAGGCTCACCCCCAAATAATGTTACTGACCCTTCCTTCTGCTGTTGTAGAGTGGGGGTGCTATTGCAAGGAGATCCAAATGCTATTCTTGGCTGCTTTAAACAGTGATATAATTCAATAACCACCTATTGCATTTAATCACACATTTGTGTCACACAGATTGCACAGTTAATCTCCTCAGACAATCATCCTGCAAAGGGAATGGGAGATGGTACAACCGCCTTCCAGAGCTCACTTATGTCACCACAAGTGGGGTGTCCAAAACCAGTACAGTGTCCTTAGATTCATTCTTTATCAAGAGCAAAACTCTCACCTCTATAGCTATACCTGGTTCATTCTGGTGTTTCAGGCTACAGCAACATACTACAGAAGCCAAAATAATTTTTTGTTTCATGTTACTCTCATTCTGGCTTTACCCTTGGGTGAGGACAGGCATAATTTCTTAACATCAACAAAGTCCAAATATATATTTCAGCACAGAAAATGAGGAGTAAAGAAAGTGCCTCTATAACGTTTCAGCAGAATACCCCTGGCTTCATAATATTTTGTTGCCCTTGGATTCATGATTGAGCTGCAAGAAAGGTATTCTTTACTTAGAAAAAACATCATTTCAGCTTTTCCAAGTTAAGGATGTAGAAACCCCATATTTTGCGTACTAGGCCCCAAAATCTTTACTTTTCAGTCTCAAAACAGAGATGACTCCTAAGAATTGTGGGTTTCGGCCTCTTTTTAAGTATAAATGAATTTTGTGCTCATAGCAAAATGACCACAGAATTTTCTAAAAGATGATACACTGGCAGATAACATGTAAGCTTCCCATGCTGCACTGTCAGTAGGCCTCCATGCCATCTTGCAACACTTTGTTATTTCTGCCCTGACCTTCTTTTGAGCACAAATGGACAATACTGCAAAATCAAGTGGTAGTTTAATGACATTACAAAATCTCAGCCTATGATTATAATAAAACTCTGTTTCATTTTATGTGACCCATACCAGATTCAAAACTGGAGTCCAGATTCAGTGAACCTGGAGCAGCGATGTGTTACACAGTCCTGTGCTAGCCTGACCCCTGAAACAGGGATTCAATCAAAGTGATATTGATCTACCACTCTATCTCTGGGTTTTCCACTGTGCGGAGCAGCTTTGGGTTATAGCAAAAACCCCAAAGAATCCCATCAGATAAGGTGAACTAAATCAGTTCAACTACAAGCTGCCTTGGGCACATTCCTGCTTTGGTTAGCACTGCTAACTTTTTGGGTGCTAGCCTTCTGTGGTCCCTCTGGTAGAGGGGAGGTTGTGGCCAATTCCACCAGCTCAATATCCTCCCCTGGAGGACTTTCCACCTTAGGAACTCCCTATCTATCTTTCTGTCCATCTGTCTTAAGAGTTTTGCATCACAGAAGTAACTAGGCAATTTAAATTCATATAAAGTGGGTATCTACTGGACTTCACTGGGATGTTCTGATCTTCTTTTCTCCTTGGTTAAAGGAGGCCGTGCTTGGGAACATTTTATTTTAAATCATCATCATTAGGCCAGTTATGGTGAAAATACTTTGTTAAAGATAGGGGCTTTGCAGTCTGCCCTGAAAGTGGTCAGACTCAAAATTTGTCTGATTTCCTTTGGAAGCTCATTCCACAGACTAACCTCAGCCACCAATCCTCCACTCAGTCACTTTGACTGATCTTTGTGTTCTCCAATGTTCCTGTCACAGACCTTCATGAGTCCCTTCTAGCACTCACTAGGATTGCTGTGAGGGGAATCCAAGTGTCTGTGTTCCTGATTCCCCTGGATGTTTGAAGCTTCCTTGGGTCCCAGTAGCTGTTTCCTCCCTAGGCCTCTCTGGATCATTTCCTGGGCACTGACTCTTAATTTATTGTCCCTTCCTGGAAATGGAGCTCCTCAGCCCACCTCTCTTAGGCCCGCAGGACCAGAACTGACCCCCAAGATACTAGAGTTTTTTAAACACCCTCTGTCCTAGAACTCTACCCCAAAGATGTGAAGCTTCTGGTTTACAGTTTAACTCTGACAGAGGCAGCAGCAGTTGTGAATCAGTTTACACACACTCACACACTCTGCACAGAGTTTGATGCATTTATGCTCTTTTACTTAATCACATAAAGCACAGATCACATAAAGCACCAAACACTGTTAATCAGTCCTGGGTCTTCTTTGGGCTGGGGTCAGAGTTCTTTGGGGTTGTCCAGACTCCTTCTGCTTCAGTACATGGCTTGTGGATTGTCACATGCTGGGTTGCTTCTCCCTCATGGACTGCAGGAAAATGGCCTCTGAGCAGAACAGTTTCTACTCTTTCAAACCTCCAGGCCCAGTGTGTTAGGTGGCACCTTTGCCACCTTCCCTGCATGACAAACCCCTGCCAGGTGACTTCATAGCCAAGGCAAGCTCCGCCCTGCTAAACCAGTTCTTTTGGGCAGGTGCCAGTCTTTTGTCTAGAGCAAATAGATTTCCAACAATTGGGTACTTAAAGTCAGCTATCCTCTATTGTCAGTCCTAGATCTCGGTGTGTTGGGACTTCAGTCCAACATGGAGGTAAACAGGTAACAGAGAAGGCAAAAAGTTGCCCATTCAAAATGGAGTTCCCAGCCTGACACAGATAGTTAGAGTTCATAATTGCACACAGAGACTCTATAGACAGATTTCCAAATTGTCACATTCCCAAAGGAATTCAGCATTTCAGGTGGGTCATGGATGCAGACATGATCATGGATGTAACTAGGTCTGACCTACTGATGTCTTTTGTAAGTTCCTTGTTAGTGTACTTAGTGTTAGTGCTTCTGGTCATCAGTATACATGGACTGGGAGGTAGTGACAGGATAGAAGTATAGAGTGATATGTCTCATTCAGGAGTTGGGAAGCCACATTCTGCTCAAAATGGAGCCTCTGTATGGCATCCAAATACAGTCCCAGATATAGTGAATTAAAGCAGCAGTCTAGAGGCAATGAATACACACTCCAAAGAGAAACTGCTGAACTTGAATTAATATGCAAATTAGATACAATTAACTTAGGTTTGAACAGAGACTGGGAATGGTTGGGTCATTACACTAATTGAATCTATTTCCCCATGTTAAAATATCCTCACACCTTCTATGGGTCATCTCGATTATCACTTCAAAGGTTTTTTTTCTATCTCCTGCTGATGATTGCTCATCTCAATTGATTGGCCTCTTACAGTTGGTATGGCTACTCCACCTTTTCATGTTCTCTGTATGTATAAATATCTTCTTTCTGTGTGTTCCATTCTATGCATCCGATGAAGTGGTCTCGTAGCCCACAGAAGCTTATGCTCAAATAAATTTGTTAGTCTCTAAGGTGCCACAAGTACTCCTGTTCTTTTTGTGGATACAGACTAACACAGCTGCTACTCTGAAACCAATGAATACACAGATCACTTTGACCAGCTCCTCATCCAGGATTAATGCATTTCCAAGCAAGATGCAGGTGATAGGCGGCTTTCTTTATGTCACTGATGCTATGTTGTGACTGTGTTCTTAGCTCTTTAGAGCAGGGGTTCTCAAACTGGGGGTTGGCACCCTTCAGGGTGTCACCAGGTTATTACAAGGGGGGTTGCAAGCTGTCAGCCTCCACTCCAAATTCCGCTTTGCCTCCTGCATTTATAATGGTGTTAAATATATTTAAAAAGTGTTTTTTAATTTTTTTTGGCGGGGGTCGCTTGCTATGTGAAAGGGGTCACCAGTACAAAAGTTTGAAAACCATTGCTTTAGAGGATAAAAATCTTCTAGCACATGGTGCTACCTTACTTCCCACTTCATATGTATTACAAATATACATTTTTAATTCTGTTACATTTCTGTTGGGGAAGACAATAATGTGTTTAGTTTTGTTTTTAAATCTAGAAGATACATACAGTAAAAAACAAAACAAAATACAGTAGTATGGAGAGTCCAGCTGCCACATAGCAAGTTGATCTCTCTAAATCCCTCTGGCCTGAACAAAATTTCAATTTAGACAATTTTATGAGATTTCTCTGAGTAAACCCCACCTTCAAATCCCACTTGAAGTATTATGTTTACATGTGTCAAACACTCATTAAACAATAAACAAAAACATGTGCACAGATTCTAAGAAACTGAAGACATATGGTCTGCAGAATATGAACAAATGTGATTATTCAATCCCTCAGGATGTCTGTTCAGAATGACACCTCCAGCTGTAGATTTTGGCTACATAAGCTATTTGACCATCAAAATCTGAATGAAACAACTCATTTTATGTACCAAAATTGTGTTTCTCTTGCAACAATATATTTTTTTAAATAATGTAGTTTTTTTCTTGTTGTATAAGAAACTAACAGTATTACTGGATTTCACAGTTAGAATTATTGGTTATTTTTTCCATAGCAAACTAGGAAGATATTATACATACTATCTTTCTATCTATTTATTTTAGTATGTAATAGAGAGATATACCCATTATGGTGGCCCTTCCTCCTAAAGACTAAGGGTTCCCTTCTATACAAAAAGCTTTTGTGGGAATGGTGCTATGGCAAGGGTATGTGGGTATCAGATATATACCTGCCTTACTGCACAGGATGCAGAATGTAGATATGTAGTCAAGAGATGTAGGCATGAATCTGGCACAAGCAGCTCATGGCCTTCAGAGTTGAAGCACAGCATCTTCAGGCCAGAGTTGCTGAATTGCAGGAGCAGAGAGAAAGGTTGAATTATGTATAGAGCCAGTATATAAGAACTTGATAGAGCAGGCTCACCTCAGAATTGGTTGCCCTAATCCTCCAATCG
This sequence comes from Malaclemys terrapin pileata, assembly GCF_027887155.1. Classification (NCBI taxonomy): domain Eukaryota; kingdom Metazoa; phylum Chordata; order Testudines; family Emydidae; genus Malaclemys; species Malaclemys terrapin. The sequence continues at coordinate 47,839,828 of NC_071505.1, forward strand.
AGGAAGCTAGTTTTGTGTTGGGAGGTGGCCAAAGTGTAACAGAGGGACACGCTTCCTTATTTGAGACCAGCATTTCAACAGAGGTGGACAAGGTCAAACATCAAGGAGGTCACTCCAGGAGATGGGGTTACAATTAGGACAGGCTGCTGTGATTTTTGGAGATATCGATAATGGGGTATGTGATGACTATGACAGCTGTTCAGTGACTTACAGAGCAGGTTTGAAGGTAGCAGATCTTGCAAGACATCTAAAAAAATCTGTTAGTGAGTGCCTGGGGTTGTAGCATATATTGGTACAAATGATGTAGAGAGGTGTAAGTAAAAGGTCCTGGAAGGAAAATGTATATTAAAACAGCTTAGCTTCAGGGCCTCTAGGGTAGCTTTTTCTGAAATGGGAGGAATTTCAGGGTGTCAGTGTGCACATTGGTATGGTACATTTATTAGGCACTGGGGAATGTTTGGGAGAAGGCAGAGTGTTCTGAAGGGACAGTCTGCACCTTATCCAAGGTGGAATCAGACTGCTGGCACAAAAAATTAACAAGGTTTCGAGAGGAGCTGAGGGAAAGCTGACAAGTGCTGAAGAGCATGCAAGTCAGACAAAGACATGTGCTAGGGAAGTCAGTAATATTAAAGCAACTCTCTATCCAGTAAAAGCTGAGACACAAATTACAACTGAAACGGAAGTCTAGACTGAGTTCACGGAGTTAAATTCTGGAAAAATAACTTTGTCAAACAAAGAAGTTAAATAAAGGTAGGCACATGGTAAATAATAATAATAAACCCCCTGTAAGTTCCTATATACCAGTGGGAGAAACTACAAAGTAAAAAATAGGTGAAATGCAGTGCCTAGCAAAGGAAGAAGACCTTTACTGAATCATAGTTCAGCATTACTGAAACATGGTGGAATGACAAAAATCAGTGGGATATTGTAGTAATTGCTTATTATATGTGACACAGGTATGGACACCCTATAGTTAAGGTAGCTGGACACTTTCCACTGTAGGACTTTCTTTTCAATTGAGTATAACTTTGCCAAACTTTTACAATTTAGGCTGAAATTTTCCAAGCCAGATGTCTGCCTCGGGCTGTATTTGTTTTAAACATTTTATCTAAAATGGTTCAGCCATTACTGAGAATGAGGCTAGGGAAAATAATATATTTTAAAAATTAAAATATTAAAAACTTCTTTCAGCTGTTTTGTTGAGAAGCAGTAGTGTATCTATGCTTTGGAGCAGAAGTTTGAAATTTGGCTGGGGCAGCTACCCCGGTGTCAGGAATGTTCCCAGAAAAAAACTATCCAAATTTGGCCAAGTTACGAGCCTCTTAAAATCTCAGTTCACACATGCTTAGTAGAGACTCATTAGAGTTTGGCAGCTAATTTTCCCCAAAGACTCCATCTGCACTGAGCATTCTCCATCTTCTCACAGCACCTATCTGTGACTGGACTGCATGTGCACCAGAGGGTCAGAACAGAGGGTCTGAACAGGCTCCATCTCTGCACTTCATAAGCTGAGCAGGACTTTCCCTGCAAACGTTCCTCCCAGCAGCTGGGGCTACTGTGGTGCTAGGCACTACAATTGAGAGTAGGGTGCTCTCTCAGTGCTCAGTGTACGAGATCTAGAGGAACAAGGTAGGATAAGGGAAAACAAGCACAGATCCTGTAAAGAATCATGCCTGTCTAATCTGCTAGAATTCTTTGAACATGTCATCAAGGTCATGGATAAAGGACAACTGGTTGATATAATTTATTTTGACTTTCAAAATGTCCTTGACAAAGTCCCTCACAAGAGGCTATTAAGGAAACAAAGTAGTCATGAGGTGAGAATTAGAGTGCCATCATGGATTAGAAAAGTGAGAGGCACCAAACAAAGAGTAGAAAAAATGGTCAAATATCAACATGGCAAAAAGTAACAGTGGGATGCCCCCAGGTTCCATACTAGGACAAGCAATGCTTAACATATTTATCAATGACTTGAGAATGAGGTGAACAATGAGGTGCAGAATCATGCAGATGACATAAATGTATGTAGTTTATTCAAGGCTGGAGAAGACTTAAAGGAATTTTAGACAGACTTAACTATGAAAGTATGATGGTAGGGAAAATTCAGTGATCATAGAATCATAGACGTGTAGAACTCAAGAGGTCCTCTTCTAGTCCAGTCTGCTGCACTCAAGGCAGGAATATGTAATAACTAGACCTTTCCTGACAGGTGTTTGTCTAACCTGTTCTTAAAACTTCCAAAGATGGAGATTCTACAATCTCCCTAGGCAATCTGTTTCAGTGCTTAAGTACCCTGACAGTTAGGAAGTTTTGCCAAATGTCCAACCTACACCTCTCTTGCTGCAATCTAAGCCCATTGCTTCTTGTCCTATCCTCAGAGGTTAACAAGAACAATTTTTGCCCTCTTCTTTGTAACAACCTTTTATGTACTTGAAAACTATCATGTCCCCCCTCAGTCTTCTCTTCTCCAGACTAAACAAACACAGTTTTTTCAATCTCTTCTCATAGGTCATGTTTTCTAGACCTTTAATTATTTTGTTGCTCTCCTCTGGACTTTTGCCAGTTTGTCCACATCTTTCCAGAAATGTGGCACCCACAACTGACCACAATACTCCAGCTGAGGCCTTATCAGCATGGAGTAAAGTGGAAGAAATACTTCTTGTGTCTTATTTACAACACTCCTGCAAATACATCCCAGAATGATATTTGCTTTTTTTTTGCCATAATGTTACACTGCTCGTTCATATTTAGCTTGTGATCTACTATAACCCTCTGATACCTTTCCGCAGTACTCCTTCCTAAGCAGTCATATCCCATTTTGTATGTGTGCAACTGATTGTTCCTTCCTAAGTGGAGTACTTTTAATTTGTTCTTCTTGAATTTCATCCTATTTACTTCAGACCATTTTTCCAGTTTCTCCAGATCATTTTGAATTTTAATCCTATCCTCCAACGCACTTGCAACTCTCCCAGCTTGGTATCATCCTCAAACTTTATAAGTGTCCTCTCTATGCCATTATCTAAATCATTGATGAAGATATTGAACAGAATTGGACCCAGGACCAATCCTTGTGGGATTCCACTCAATATGCCCTTTCATCTTGACTGTGAACCACAGATAACTTCTCTCTGGGAACATTTGTCCAACCAGTTATGCACCCACCTAACAGTAGCTCTCTCTATGTTGTATTTTCCTAGTTTGTTTGTGAGAAACCAAGTGATGAGAAATGCAATGTAGAGCATGCTGGAACTAGAAATCTGAATTACTTGTTTACTTTGCTGTGTTTTGAATTAACTGTAACCACTTAGGAAAAAGAGTTGATTATCATTGTGAACAACTCAATGAAAATCGCTGCTAAATGTAGAAGTCAAAACAGCAAACAATGATAAATACTAAGGAATGAAACAGAAAACAAACCACCTGCAATACTGTGCTTATTTCTGGCCACTGTAGCTCAGAAATGATATAGCAGATACAGAGACAAGCAACAGAAATTATTAGAGGCATGGGAAGATGTTTACATGAAGAGACACTGAAAAGACTGGGACTGTTAAACTTAGAGAGGAAGGAAATAAAAGATAGAACATAAAAGAAATATAGAAAATAATAAATGCTAGAGAGAAGGAGAAAACAGGAATTCCTTTTTATCCTGTCTCATCCTGTAGAATATACGGGCATTCTATGAAATTGAAAGGCAACAAATATAAAACAGATCCAGGAAAATACTTTTTTATCTTATGTATAATTAACCTATGGAACTCATTACCACATCATCTCACTGAAACCAAGAGTGTAACTGTATACAATAAAGGATTAGACAATATATGGACAGTGAGAAGATCCACTGTTACATTAGATAGGTTATATTTGTTCTTTAGAAGAGTTGATAATATTCATGCTTCAATGCATAAGCAACCATTAATTGGAAGAGATTAGGTTCCTACAGAATTTCTCAAATCTTTCGCTGAAGCATCTGGTAATGGCCATGTTCAGAGACAGCATATCGAACTAGGTGGATGGTTAGTCTGCTATTGCAAAACCTAAGTTCCCATTAATTATATTCTTGGGGAAATTCTGCACCAAAAATTAAAAATTCTGTACCCGATACTTTAAAATTCTGCAAAATTCTACATATTTTATTTGTCAAAATAACACTATATAATCACACCAGTTTCAATTATTTTGATAATTTATTTCAAAATACCTGTCAGCAACTATGTCTGTAACAATACAGACACACATAAAAATTTCCTCTGGAGTAGAGAGTTAAAGAAACGCCTATGACAACCCAATTCCTACTTTTCTCCCCCTTGCCCCCAGATCCCAGCTGAGGGACCAGACACCCACACCTCCTCCCCCCAGAGCCCAGCCGCAGGGTGCCCCCCCACCCAGACACCTGCACCCCTAATACCCCAGAGCCCAGCCATGGGGTTCTCCCTAGCCCAGAAACTTGCACCTTCTAGCCCCCAGAGCCCAGCCGCCGAGGGCTCCCTAGTCCAGACACTTGCACACCCTACCCCCAGATCCCAGCCTCCCCAGTCCAGCCACCCACATCCCCTCCTCCCCCAGAGCCCAGCTGTGGGCCATTCCCAGCCCAGACATTCACACTCCCTACCCTCCAAGAGCCCAGGGATCCAGAGGGAGAAACAGCCTGATGCTGGGTCCTGGGCTTGTGTGCAATTTCCTACACACTGTCTCCTTCCTTCAGGACATGCCAGGAACTGCAGCTGCCCAGAACCCTTAAGCTCCATCCCTCTCTCCAGAGCAGCTCCATCCCTCTCCCCAGAACAGTGTCCCAGAGTTGGGGACTACCGGGTCCAGCATCCCCTAGTGCTGGCCAGCGGCACTGCAACCATTTCAGGGCGGGGAGGGGGAGAGGGGAATGAAATTCTGTGCAGATCATTAATTTCTGCACAAATTCTGCATTGCATAGTGACACTGAATTCCCCCAGGACTAGTATTATGGAGGCACACTAATGATTCTGATGTATTTAGATAGATTCATCATCACACAAAATGTATTTTTTGTTTTGTAACACGTGTATGACAGGCAATACTTTACATAAACTTGGAATAACAATAAGGTATTAAAACTTCTGCACAGTTCTGAGAGAAAGTTATGTGATAATGGCTAGGGTTCATTTAAGGCTTTTAAACAATCATGACTATTTTTTATGGGACAGAGCTATGGTTATTTGGATGACAATAACTGAGAGGTTTTTGTTTTGTTTTGTTTAATGCTCTGTATGCATGAACTGAGAATTAAGGTTGTAAATTCTATAGTATTTAATGCTATTTTATTTTTAAGGATATATTTGGTATCTGAAATTGAATTTAGCATCCTTAACTGTAACCTATTGAAGTTTTTTGTTTTGAAAAAGTGTGAGTATGTATGCAAATTTAATTATAAGAACATAAAATATATTAATATATCTCTCTCCTATGCATGCATATGAGTGTGTGTGTGTGTGTATATACACATTTTTATTCATATTTACACACAGGGTAAAAATATCCCACTTTCTAGCCTGCTGCCAGCCAAGTCATTTAATTTGAATGCATAGATTTAATTTAGGGTTTGTAAACAAAACTGTAAAATAGAAAGACTGAAAAATACACTGTTATTTATATTGAATGTACTCTGGACCCTGTTCTGAGAGAGAAGAAAGAGGCTTTCCACAAGTACCCACTACAAAGAGTCTTGCTTCCTTGTTTTGGTTTTCCTACAACAAAAAGTCATGGATTTCAATTCTTGAGTCTCAGCGAAAAGCCAGAGTCCAGTCCTGTAAACCTTTTCTTACTTAAATAGTGTTTATTTACTTATAGGACTCAATTGTGTGCGGTGCTCAGCACCTTCACCTCCCATCGGCCGTTGAAGTTGAGGGTGCCCAACGCCTTGTAGAATCAAGGCCTTAGCCCTTCCAATAATGAGATTCTCCTAGAGGTTTTCATTCAAGACTATAACATGTACAGACGTATGAAGCGAAGACACATTCTCAACCACAAAAGTCTGTACACCAGCCAGCAGGGGTTCATTAGGCTCAATCTTCCTCACTGCCTTATAAGCAGCGATTTGAGGGAGAAAGCAGGAATGCTTTTCAATTGCAAGAGCCTCCAACAGTTTTAAGGAAGTGGAAGTCCTTTATCCAAGCTGCTGATCAGGACAAAGTCCACCAAACCGCTCAGCAGTAATTGGTTGGCCCCCCAATAGGCACACTATTTTTTCTATTTAACAATGTGCAGGGTGGTCATCAGTTCTGCCTCTCTCCCTAATCCCAGAGCCACACAATAGAGTGATGGCCAAAGTATCTTCTGCTACCAGCAGTGGGAGATTCAGAAAAGGGGGCAGTAGTGCTTGCTGGAGATGAAGGCACTTCTTTACATAATCTTCCTAGACCTGTCTCCCAAGCAGCACCTCAGTTTCCACCCATAAAATGTGCATTCCAACCTATTACATGAGGTTAACCTACCCTAGAAGGCCATGTAACTTTTAATTAGAATTATAGCTAAAAGATGGACCATGGAAGGGACATTGAATGCAGTATGGTATTATATTCACATCTTAATTTACCGGGAAGGATTTTATAAATCTTTCTTATTTTATTATGGACAAAAATATGTTTAACAATAGCTTACAAAGTTATTTCTGAGGATTCCCCTATCTGGCAAGACATTCATTTCATGGGGCCCAGTGGAGTTTTGCCTGAGTTGCTCAGAGAAAATTTAAGGTTTTAAAGCTATTGAGAACAGAGAAACATGTCTTTTGTAGACTCAGGAAAGTGTTGTTCTCTGATTTCATTCACATTTAGTTCTTATCCTTAGAACTTCTGATTATCGTCTTGAAGGGCCATATGTGCACAGTATGTCTTTCTAACATTCCGTTTTCCTTGGATGTGTTTTTATGGGTATTTGTTCCACTGCTTATTTTAAAGCACAGGATGTCTTATGGTTTATGTAATGTATGTGTAACCGATTGGTTAGCGTATGCTACAGATTCGCCCTCTGTGCCTGAAGCCCAGAGGATGTGGGTCTGTTACATTCTGAGCTTGAAAGTCTAGTTCTTTAGCTCAAGCTAAGGAGACACATGGTTTAGCTCTGAAAGTCCCTAGTGCAATCCTCAGAGTGAACCAAGATGGAGACTTTCACATATGTTCTCTGTATAAAACCAAAAACTAACCTATCTGAACTGTTATGGGCCCAGGGAAGAAATTATAGGCCCAGCATGAATGTACTTTAGTAGCAGGACACTGGTATATCTGGTCCATTATCACTGTTTCTAGGTATGGGGAGGTGGAGTAGGCCTCGACAATTTGTGTGCAACATGTTCATTTCCGCAGCTTCTACATTTTCTTGTGGAGATTTACTTCAGAAGTCATTTCCCCAGAACTCAAGAGGAAGTGTATAGACATATTAACTAGTAAATCCATAAGCACTTCACCTAGAGTTCTACAATTTTAGTGACAATACTAAAAATAAAATAAACTTAACTCCCATGTTCTTGATTATTATTTTTTTAAAAGCAGCATGAAGTGGGAAAAATCAGTGAGAGCTGGAGTGCTTTCTAACAAGGTGAGTTGGTAGTTAATAATTCTGGAAGTAGGTCTAGGCAGTGGTTGGGAAGAACAAATGCACCAAAGAGTAGAGCACAGACCTGCCAGGTCTATGTGTTTTCTATGTGGATCCTTCTAGCGGTCTGTGAAGAAATCCCCTCTGATTGGCTTTCCTTTCCCATTCACCTGACCGCTGGGGAAGAGGAGCCAAACAGAGCCACTATATGTGGACAGACAGTCTGATTCCTCAACCTGTGCACAAGATAGAGCTCTGCCTCCCACCACCTAGTGAAGCTTTCATCTCAGAGCTGGCTGGGGAGAAGCTGAGCCCTGACAGCCTCTTCAGTTCTCCATTGGTACTTTACCCACTTGCATGCCTTTGACTGCCCCCCAGTTTCCCAACATGCCTCAACCCACTATATACCGCTGTTCCCCTAATCCCACCAACACTGAGCCCCAAGGTCAAGAGCTACCCCTCCTACTTTAGCATCAGGGACCGCCCTTCCTCTCCTGGCTTCAGCAAGCAGCTGGCCACCCCATCTCCAGTCTTCAAGGGGTTTAGAAATTAGGATTTGGCCTAAATTAGCCTAAGGGTGGAGGAATATGGGAAGTTGCTAGTGTGAGAAAGTTAGAGCTAAGCTGGAGATAGTAAGATGGGGAAACTGAAGTTAGCAAAATATGACCCAGGGCTATGTTGCCATTATATTTTGGTTATAACTGGTTTGAGCAAGATTTTTAATTGAGTGTTTTTGAGAAGTGTGAATGTTTTATTAATATGCTATCTATGTTGATAGTATGGGAAGAACATTGATGCAGATGTTCATGGGTGGCGGGTAAACCACTGGCTCGGGGAGGCTAGTCCCTGGCCTGGCCTGCCTCTTCTACCTGAGGCCCTGCCCCTCCTTCCCCTGCTTCCCCCACCAGAGCCCAGAGCCCTCCTCCATCCCCTGTGGCCGCCACCCACCCCTCCCCAGCCCCAACCCCAACCCCGGGCTGCCTGAGTGCCTCCAGCCCCAGAGTGCCGGGCAGGTGACGCACGGCCCCCAGCCCCCAGGTACGGCATGAGGCCCCCATCCCGACTGGGCGCATGAACCTCAGCTCCCTGAGTGCCAGGTGGGTGGCGCGGCCCCCAGCCCCTGAACACTAGGTGGGTGGCACCCCCAATGACCCCTGAGCACCAGGTGCCATGGCCCCAGCACCCCCAGCCGTGGAATGCCAGGTGGCACAGCCCCAGTGCCGGGGGCCCCCCAGTGTTGGGTGGTCACAACCACTCCAAGTCCTGGCCGCAGCTGTCCTACCCCAGCCCCAGCCCCAGCCCCAGCCCCAGCACACTTCCGGGAATAAAAGCAGCCTGCCTGGGCTCGGGCCAAGGGGGAAGCAGCAAGCAGGAGTGGCCTCGGGGCTGTTTGGGGAGGAATAGCCTCCCCCAGCTTATGATACATGCTGCCCATGCAGATGTTAGTTTAAATAATGGGTAATGTAAAGAGCCAGTAAGGAGGTGGTGGAAACATAATGACGGCAAGGGACAGTTGGATGTTAAGTAGCATATAATGGATTATTACAGCAGAAATTGTACTAAATTGCAAGAAAGCTCCAGTTAACACCAGAAAGGTACCATTAGGTTCCAGGATCACAAGGCTATACTTCACTCTGTTGTCAGTGGACTGATCACCCACTGATACACTATTCATCTTTGAGTGTAAGTATAATTGTAGTATTGTGTAAATGGTAATTGCATGTGTGTTTGCTTAACTAAATAAAATGTGGTTTGATCATTCAAAGTATCACCTAGTGGTCCTTTACGAATTGAATTTTCTATAACCAATCTAGATACTTGGACCTGAAAACTAAGCTGGGGTTTATTACACCCTTATCTTTAACAACTTAATATTAATTGGAAATATTTCAGCATAAAGGTTACAATAGGTTACAATCCTCAGCAGGTGTAAATCCACATAGTCCAGTTATTTCATTGGAGCTATAACAATTTATACCAGTTGTGCTTCTGCAATATGAGTCCCTCACACGCTTGCATAACCAACTTCAGAATCAGGCTCCAAGAACAAAAATAACTTTTGAAAGGAGATCCCTGGAAGATAAGGTAAAGTGTTTGATGCTGGCAACATTTTTACAAAAGGACTTCTGTGAGCTAAGCTGATTGAAAAGAAAAGCACTTAAAATCATGATCACATCAGTACATAAAACATGGCACTCCTAAAATAAAATTGAAACAGGTCAGAAGTTTTCAAATTAATACTTTCAATCGCTGTCTGCTGGAAGAGATTTTGTTGAACCACTCATCATTTTAATGGCCTTAATTCATCCTATTTAAGAACCGAATATTACATAAATGATTATCAAAGTTTTCTTGTGGAGCTTATCTTATTTTAAACAACTTAAGAACCATTACAAGATGTATACTTCACACATGTAAAAATGTGCAAAGACCACAGAACATTTAGATTAATGCTAATGAGATAATCCACCTGCCTATTTCACTGCACAACAGCTGCACATATTTAAAAGGGTTCAATTAAACTTTATTCAGCACATAGATAATTGATCCAATGTGGGGAATGATGTCACCAGTAGTTTTTAAAAAATTACCATTTAAAATAAAAATGCTCCAATAGAACAACTTGAACTAGAAACATGACATACAAATCATCCTGCAAACTTTGTTTTATTGAGCAAGGAAAAGAGGGAAAATAAAATAAAATCATAGCAGAGACAATATGCAGGTGACAATTATTTCATTTCCCTTCTAAAAGGAGCAACACATAGTCTAAATTAGAAATCTATGTTGCTATCCTTACCTATGGAAAGTTCAGATATATCTTTAATACCTTACTTTATTTTTATCTTTTTCACAGATTTTACAACTTCCATTTTCTTAAAAGGATTTGTATCCATAGCAATATACTTCCATCTTATTCTTATTTAATTATTTACTGTATATAGCACTGAAAGTGTGGGAGGCACTTTTCAAATAAACAGGAAGTATGTGATTGGAAGAGTTTCCCCCATGCGCCTTGCTCCTGCGGTTACATCTGAGGCCCACTACTGATTTCAATGGAAGTTTGGGGTATGCTAGAAACACATGTTCAAGCCTCTGATCCAAAGCACTGAGAATGAAAGCACAGCCTCATGTTAAGTTTGTACCACACAAATCCTGTGGGAGTAGCCAACAACAAACGTTATTCGGTTCTCAATACCATTACAATGTCAATTCTGAAACTGCTTGTGCCAGTCACTGATCTACTTTGTCCAGTTCGTGTCAAGATGATACACACATTAATAAAGAGAAAGGGAAAGCATAGCAAACAATATACAAACTAACAATAATAACCTTCTATCTAGGTACAATCTAGTTCCCATCCCCGTAGTATCTCAGTAGCTACCCATACTTTGCACTGAAATAGCACCTTTTATCAATGATTCTCAAAGTGATTTACAATGGCGTAGAGGTGTTCCAATAAAAGTTTTACAGACAGAGAAACTGAGATTAAGATCTTAATGTATGAAAGTGTGCACTCATCAGGAGTGCCTTAATTTTTGGGTGGCCTACTTGTGATATCTCATGTCTGCTTTTTTAGAGGGCTGAGTGTCTATAGCTCCCACTGAAGTCCATTCTAGTTATAATTGTTCAGCACTTCTGAAAAATAGGCAATAGGTGACCCCAGATGGCCAACAAAAAACTGAGTTCCTCCCCCCCCAAATTAGTGGACATTTTGGACATATTTGCCTATGTCTTAACCAAGATCATACAATGAGCCAAGGTTGGGAACAGAACTCTGTTGACCCAATTTCTGAACCAGTCTCCTAGTCCAATCACTAGGCCATACTGCTACTTACTTGGTAAAATACTTTCAAATGTGTATCAGTTTTACTTTTAGAATAACTATACTTACTATGGGCTGAATTCTCCTATCCTTCCTCATACTAAAGTCAGGCATTTCCCTGCTACATGTGGACTAGCAGGCCTATTGGATCAATTTCAGATATAGTGAAGTATTAGTACATTATCTCCTTAAACAGTAGGAAAACGGACCAAATACTGTGCTCACTTGCACCCATACACCATCCATGGCAAGATATGCATGGATAATTTGTGGTAAAATTTGTCCCATAGACTTTAATTAACCTGCACTAAAATTAGTTGTCTTACCTACGATTTCAAATAGTGCTTGTTGCTGCATATAACTTAACTGTAATTAAAGTTACTTTAAGTACATTTCAGATAGATGGACAGATAAATAGATAGTGAAGATAGATATACACACATATTAATATACACATACATAGTACAGTTCATTATTCTTGACTGTGAGGGCTTATGACTATTGACATTGTCTCATTACTCATCACTGCTTACTGTGAGTGCTAATAGTATATTGCCATGGAGTTTGTGTGTGCTGCAATGTAAATTCTGACATTGCTAGTGTCAGTCACTAATCTACCTCATTCAGTTCATGTCAAGATGATACATCACAATGCTCAACAACTGTCATCCCTGCTTTAAATAGATCTACATTTTTCTCAACTTTACAATTAAATATATATACATATCTGTTTGGTTCAGCATCAAGTTCCTATCTTACAATATGACCAAGGCATTCTACTAATATTCCAAAGCAATTACAGATTGGTAAAAAATGTTTCTTTAGAAAATTAAGCATATTAAAATACAAGACACACTTGAATATTGTTTTCAATAAGCATAAGAAGCCAATATGCTTTTTTTTTCAAATCTAAGAACCTGCTTTGTGTCACTGAACTTTCACTTGCCAATATTATTTTATTTCATTTTGAAAATGATTTTAGGTTACCAGTTTAAAAAACACAAAACTACAGCAAGTTAAATATGATATTATTAAAATGAACCATTTGCAGTATAGAGGGTGAGTAAAGATTTAGAGGAAAAAGCTGAGACATTATTGTTTTATCCCTTCCCTTTACTCTGTTTATTTTTCTACATCTCCTTTACTGAACATTCTTTCACATTCATTCCTAGCAGGGCCCACCCGTTCTTTGTGTTTAATTCCCCAGCTCCAAGTCCGACCATATTTCTTCTGATTCTGTATTCCAGTCTTCTCCTCCTGGGTTTTCTGTTCATCTGAATCTTCTTTGCCTTAATCTACACTTGTTTCTTTTTTCTCACTCAGGCCTTTCCTTCTATAGTAAATGGTGCCATTTTGACAATTGATTGTCTGCAATTGATGTAACTGCAAATGTAGACAAGGGTAAACCTTGATCAGCTGTGGTTCAGCAAACTATGAATAACCCCTGCTTTGACCCAACAGGTCCTGGTCCTGCTGCCAGTGACTCTCAGAGTCCACAAGTGTAGTGTTTCAGTGATGATTGAGGCAGGTTTTGTGAAAATTGATTTATTTAATTAACAAGAAATAACTTAAAAAGTAGCAATAGTATTTGTGTTACTGTAATCTAGCTTGGCTGCATTCTCTATCTGGGCAACTGGTTCCTGTTTGAGTCTCAGCGATGGAGCTGGTCAGAAATTTTTTGTCGAAAGGTTTTTTTGATGAAAAATGCCATTATCATCTAAATCAACATTTAGATAATGTTGTTCAGAAAAAAATGAAATAAAGCATTATGATAATACTGAAATGTCCCATTTGGACATTTTCTGAATGGAACATTTTGATTTTATTTCAGAATGACTTTTGGAAATGAAATTGGATTCACACACACACACACACACACACACACACACACACAGTTAAAAAGTTGAAATTGGAGCTAAATGTTTCTATTTTATAGAATGAGAAACATTTTTATCAACTCAAAAAAATTTTGGTTTTGTTCCATTTTGAAATGGAAAAAAATTAGAAATCGCAAAATTTCTTACAAAATGGAAAATCCAGTTTCTACGCACCTCTAGTGAGAGTTAGGAAGCATAGTATCCTGTGGGATGTGTGGCAAGCTTAAACTTCCTGATAAAATTTAACTATTTATAGCACAGCGGGGTATATAGTATCCCACAGACCTGATCAGATGATTGCTACAGAAGCCGCTGGATTTACCAAGCTACTCAATACTTAAAATTTTTAGCAATCATGATCCTATAACCTTTGATGAGCTCTTCAACCCCTGACAACAAGGTCATGGCTGTTTCCCAGTTCCTGCTGCTCTGTGGATTCATTTACTTTCAACTAGCTCTCACCCTACATGTTGTAGCCCACATACGGTGACCACCTTTTCAAAAAGCAAAAGCAGGACACATGCAGGAGCCTTGCCCCCCTCCATGGTCCCACCCTTGCCCCTCCTTTTCCCCTGAGGCCATGCCTCCTGGCCAGGCTGGAAGTCGGAGCCAGGCCATGGTAAGAGCCACCCAGGGAACCCAGGGCACTGAGGGGAGCCCCTGACCCTCCACCCTTCGAAATAGGGAAATCATAAATATTTGAAGATTTGGTCCTGCAGATGAACAATCTGTAAGTATCCACTAATTTTTTAACAACATACCAGGCTGCATTGATTTAGACACCAACAAACTTAAGTACATGTAACTCTGGAGATGCACACGCTGAAATAAATACAGCTGCATTTATTTCAATAATTTCAGTGATTATGTGCATTTTTCTCCAGTCTGTGAACTTACACATGTATGAGAATTTCAGATCAACACATTCAGAGGCTCCAATTCTGGGCCCAGTTAGGCACATGCAACATGTAATTTGAATGTTCCTCCTTGTTTGAATATGCATTCTCTATAACGGAGTGTTCACTGCAATAAATATAGGTGGGCCTGGGGGGAATGATTCTGTTCTCACACCCATTTATACCTGTGGAACTCCACTGACTCTTTACTGCCCAGAAACTTGTGAAGTTGTTTTTCCTGGTGCAAAGTGAGTGTAAAATGCTAGTATTCTGATCTGATGGTGTTTTATACACACTTTGCACAGGTAGAAATGACTGTACAAGAGGGTGTAGTGAATCAAGCTCATTGATTTAAGGAGTAATTGCTGATTTACACTGGCACAATCAGGCTCTTAGGGCCTCCTGTAATTCAGCCCTCAAAAACATTGGTGTAAATCAAGTCTAACTTTGTTTATTTCTGTGGAGTTATTTAAATCAGTGGAATTACTCTGGATTTGTTCTGGTGTAACTGAGATCAGAATCTAGTTATGAGCTAATGTAACATTATGGATGAGCATTTAAATGCAAAAAAATCAGGAAATTCAAATATATATTTTTCACAGCAAACAGATCTCAGCCATATAGCAGAGGTATACACTGTATGAATGATTAAAACTTAGCAGTAATGGAATATACTATATATGCATATAGAGGTCAAGTTTCAATTCCTGTGGGAACCATAACTTGAATTTCTTGACTTGTGTGTTTAAATCTTCAAACATAGCATTAATTTTCATATTGAACATATTGCAGCTTTGACTGTGAAATGCATCATCCTTCATTACTTTGCTCACCTCACAATAAAAATGTTTTTTGAGGTAACCAGGCTTAATTTGATATTTTTTGCATAGCTTTGATTAATTGGGTTACTTAAATAAGGGTTACACACACAAATTCTGATTCCTAGAAATCTGGTCTGCTTTGAGCTAAGATATGATCATCACAACTTGTTCCTTTGGTGAATGAACAGCCCTAATAACAGTGTTAAGCATTCAAAGGAAGGTTTCAAAAGCAAATGTGGTAGATTGCATAGCTAAGACATACATATATCCTTTATTTAGGATGACAAAAACTTAAACATATCTTTCAGTACTGTCTCTGACATATATACACAGTATATCACTGCTCTGGACACCAAGTTATTTAAAGCTATTATTTAGTGCCATAATAAGTAGTAATTTAAATACAAGGTAAAATCAACACATTGTCTTGTTTACTACTGATGTTAATGTTAAGCTGATGTGTAATGCTCCAAAAAGGCAGCCTATGATTTGTTATTATTAAACTGTCAGCTCTGTCATGTGTTAGGCATAGATTCATACTATACTTCTCTCAGCATATCACTTTATTTTCCATCAGTCAAAAATGAAGTGTTTTAATTGTGTCTCTGCTATTTTTCTATTAACTGTTTCATGCATTTTTCCCTGGCCTTTTAATTGCAGTTTAATAGTGGTCATTAACACATTAAGGGGTGTTAGAAGAACATTTGAAGTCCTCTTGACTTCTACCAAAGTTGACACTTCAATGCTAGAGTAATTTCAGCTATTCATTTATTTAATAGTGACCTATGCAAATGTGGAACCATGTCATTTTACAAATTGACTGTAATAATTAACTAGAAAGGCAGAGTAAAATGAAACAGGTTATAATTAGAATAAAACTGCTACAGTATTACGTCAGCTAGAATAAAATAATCTCAAATGATTAAATTGGTTTCAATTATTAAGAATCAGTTTAATGTACCCACTGTTCTGATTTTTTACATTTCTCTTTTTTTTGTGTGCATTAGATGTCACCTCATACAATTTATGCATTTTATTCATCTTGGTAAAACAGGCATTACAAAAGTTTAATTAAGTAGTAAAAGACTTCATATTATTCTCTTGAATTCTAAATTAGTTGCAGAAAGTATTGATAGTGCATAGTACATACCATTCATATTCATTTCAATTAGAGGCTTTTATTGTGATATCATATTTCTCTAATCCAGTAAATATATCGATGTGTAAGTAGATATACAGATAGATATAGTACAACTAGCCCTCATGGTATGTTTCTTGCTTACATGAACAACTCAGTTTTGTCCTATAATATTTGGATTTTATTTTCCATCTGTTCATGTTACTGTTTCGAGTACAGGATATAGAGTATGAAATTTCAGAATAATATTTTCATTGAAATCTGCATAGTGCTTATATCATTTTTCAGTTTGTAGATCTATTGTCCCCAATATTTTATCTAAAAACCAGTAAGGGCAAAGCTAGTTTTCAGAAATAAAAGGAAAACATTTTTTCTCTGATTTCTGACAAATTGGGTCATGCCACACTGATGTGCATGAGCAAGTATGTTCAGTTTAGATCTGTGATTAGTTTTTGGAAATTTAACTTTTAGAATTTTGGAAGGCACTGAGATACTATGGTGATGGATGCAGTATAAACACCTAGATAGAAGGGTACATGGTTAGATTTTGTCTTAGAAGCATTATTTTTATGTCACATCAAATTTCTTCCTTCCACCCCTTCAGCTTGGAAACACTGTTAAAAAAACAGAAACTCATGTTAGCCGAACAAAACTTAGACATTGTACTGTTAACTGGGATGTGATTACTCAAGCATTGGGACTTGCTGCAATCAATTTTAACATTATAGTGGCTGGAAGACCTTGTTAAATAGAAATAACTCTTGTGCTTGTTTAAACTATGCAAAGGAGGAGATACTGTGGAAGAGCTCTAATAAATTGATTGATGATTGATTTTGATTTATAAACTTTTTTTTCTCCCAAAAGGTGCCTATTTAAAACTGAGGGCACCCATCACAAATTGCAGAATCAGAATAAATAACCCCATAACAGACAACAGAAATCATGCCCCCCCCCTCAAAAAAAAAAAAACTTCCTTACCTCTTCACAGATATTTCTCCTCATCAGATCCTTTTATCTCTGCAAAAGCCTGAATAAGTAAGCAAGGATGTGTGTAGACTGGAAAAAGAAAAGCAGCCAGTGATGGGGGACATTGTGATGACTGTGAAAGCAGTGGCAAAAAAAGACCCCCTTGGCCCCAGGTGCAGCTCCACCACTGGTAGCCAGGGTAGATCTGTACTGTAGATAGGATTCACTTGCACTCAGGTGTAGCAAGAGAGGAAGCTGTAGTGTAGACAGGGCACAGGCAGTTTTACGAATGTATAAAAATGCCTGTGCTTGCTTGAGCCCTTGCTGTGCTGGTGATGAGTTGCAGGTGACATTTTTGCCAGTGTAGACAAGGCCTGTGTGTGAATCCATCACTGTTAAGTCTGGATGCAGCTAAAACATTTGCATCTGTATGGATCCCCTTGCAGTCAATATGCTTCAGTGTGGCCACAAGGGTTCACCACCTTGCAGGTGTGACTGTATGATTGGGCCCCAGAGGTTTTTTGTGACAGGCTTCCCACTGTTCCTCACATGGGCACCACTCTGTTAGTAGTGGTAATAGTGGGCATGTTAGTTCTGGAGCAGGTGTAAATGACATGATGTTAAAAGTGCCAGTGGCAATTGGAGCTGGCTTTATACTTGTGCTTCCAATATTTCTACCACCAGAGGAGATGCAACAGTAGGAAAATTTTGTGTATGCAAACTCCTAGTGGAGCTGAGAGGCCACCACTGGTGGAACAGTCTGTGGAAAAAAGGAGATCTGCAAGTAGGCTGACACTATTTTCAATTTAGCGAGCTTACAAAAAAGAGACTACCAGCAATATGGGTTTCCCATAGAGCTGAGCAGGAAACTGAATTTCATTTCTGTGAAAAATTTCAAGGTTCTGGAAAAAATTGTCCTGAATTGGGATGAAAAGCCAAAACCTTGACATTTTTTTGAAGAAGTGAAATTCCCCAATATTTTGCTACTGAAAGTAAATATGGTCCATGAGCGCCAAAGTCGTCTGCAAGCCCTGGCTCTGTAGCAGCCTGCCAGGCAAGCTACCAAGAGCCTGGAAGTCCTGGGGGCCTCCACTGGGCTGCAGAGGAGCTAGCAGCCTGGGAGCCCCAGCTCCCCACCTGGCAGGCTGCTGACTAGCTGGGGGGGCTGGTAGCCCAGGCTCCCCAGAAGTCTGCCGTAGGCTGCTGAGGTGCTGGGGAGGTAGGCAAGAAGGTGAGTTGACAGGTTCTGTCAGAAGTTTTGTTGAAATGAACACATTCCTGAAGAACATTTTGATTTCAATGGATTGATATTTTCCAACAGAAAAACGTTCCGTTGAAAAATTTCCAACCAGCTCTCATTTCTACAATAGATATACCTTTTCCAAGCATCCCTTACATTTGTTAGAACCACTTTCTACATTTTCTAAATGGAACTAGACTTCTTTATTGTAAGGTAATTTTAATTAATATTGTGCAGTTGTAATAATGTAATTATTATTAATTACATTTTACTAATGTAATTAAAATTCTTTGCTTGCAACAAAGGCAATCAGTGGATCACAATTAGTTCAATATCTACAAAAATAAAAATTAATATGGCAGATTATGGGTAACAGTACAAATAACCCACTCCTGTATGTCTCATAAATGTTAAATATGGATAATTTGCACAAATAGTTACTTTGTCCTAGGAAACAGAATCTTAGAGAAATTGCTTTGCAGATCTTTGTGATTTACTTGCTGGTAAATTGGTTTTCAGGCATTTCCTGCTATATTTATATTAAAAAGGTTGGATCAAACTGATCTATGATGACATGTATAAAAATTTACAAAATGCATCATTAACTTTTCAAGAGAAAAATCAGTAAGAAATATTGTACCAATGAGAGCAAACTTAGCAATAACATAAATATACCCCCCACTTTGTGTTTAAAATAGTGTTTAAGGAATTTTGTTGTTAATGTAAGGCAGTATAATTTTGTAGTGGGAGAGTGGGTGTCAGAATGACTGGGTTCCCTTTTCCATTTCTTGCACTGGTATATAAAACTTTGGCAAATTATTGAATTTCTTAGTATCTCTGTTTCCCCATTTGTAAAGTGAGAATAACAATAATAAGAATAAAATCTATTTTAGGGCCTGATCCAAAGCCCACTGAAGTCAATGGAATGACGCCTTTTAACTTCAGTGGGCTTTGAATCGGCTCTTAGGATAAGTCTACCCTGCAAAGGAAACCCATGGCACCAAGTCTCAGACCCTGGGTCAATTGACTCAGACTTGCTGGGCTCAAGCAGTGGGGCTAAAAATAGCAATGTAAGTATTCCTGGTCAAGCTGGAGCCTGAGCTCTGAGAGCCTCCCCCATCACTGGGTTTCAGAGCCCAAGCTCCAGTCCCAGTGGGAACATCTACACTGCTATTTTTAGCCCTGCAGCCCAAGCCCCATGAGCCTGAGTCAGTTGACCTGGGCTCTGAGAATCGGTACTGTGGGTTGTTCTTTTCAGCATAGACATACCCTTAGAGGCTTACAGGTTAATAAAACACTTTGAGATCCTTGGAAGGAAAGTGCTATATAAAGTGGGTCAAACTATGGTTTAGTATTCAAATAACCTGATCTTCCCGAAATCACTTGGTGTTGGACCCAGTATTTTGTTAGCAGCATTCTGCCCCATTGCTATAGCATTCCATCCCACTGCCATAGCAGCATTCCTCCATAGCTGGAGGGAAGGAGTAGCAGATTCATTCCCAGGGTTCAGTGAGGCTGAACAAGGGCTGCCAGTACTGCAGGTGAGAAGTCAAAATGAGGCTCTCTGAAAACAGCCCCTCCTCCTGCTGTCTCTGATTGGTTTGAGGGGGAGGGATGGGAAAAGAAGTATGGAAGGAGATGTCACACTGTCTGAAGTGGCTTACAAATGTGAGTGTCTACCTCAGGGCAGACTGTCAGAAAAACAGGACAGATACTCCAAGCTGGTGGTGTGTTCTATAATTAGATTTCATCAAGCCAGTAACAAATGTGAACTTGTGAACTCTTGGATCACTATACCAGTCTTACCATAGAGTCACAGACAGTCTCCTTAGACTCTCCACTCTATCTTGCCACACAGACAAACTGGACTTTGTGATAAAAAGTCACGCAAACCAAAAATCCCAACACATCAGGTTGCTCCAAGTCCCAAGCTATCAGTCACTTAATCCAGATCAATTGATTCTCTAAATCTTACACCAAAGACAATGCTGATAGCCAATTCTATAGTAAACTAACTAAAGGTTTATTAGCTAAGAAAATGATGTGAGAATTATTGAGCCTCCTATATTGATCCACTGCTCCTACTCATACCTTCACACCGTAGGTAACTGACAAGATTTGTAAAAATGACACAGTTTACTTTTTCAAAAATGTGGTTAACTTCGTCTTTTATAGTTATACATGTTTCCTTTCTATAAACTTCCTAGACCTGGTCTACACCTAAAACTGTGCTTGACTAGCTACGTCACTCAGGGCTGTGAAAAATTTTTCACCTTGTATACTGTATTAGGTCGATCTAACCCCTGTTGTAGACGCAGCTAGTTGATGGAAGGACATATCCCTATAGTGGAGTTACGAAGTTCAGCAACCGTATTACTCAATGGGTTAAGGAGTGGATTGTGGCTGTTAAGGAAGGCTCCCAGATGGGTTACAATCTGGATTCTCTATAGATGAAATTAAAGTACCTGAGGGGCATGACAGGGGGGAAACTCCTGGTTTCTCTATTTGACTTAGATCTGTGGTGAGGACATCATTGTGCATCTGCAGGGAGTGATCCGGTGTAGAACACCAAGGTTGCCTCCTTCTAAACATATGCTGTACTGAATTGGATTCCCCATAATAACATCAGCTTAGTCAGCCTCATTCCCCTGGTATGTGTGTGGAGGTGGTGTGCTTAAAGTTCTGGAATGGTCATGGCACCATAAGTGTACATGGACTTTATGAACATGTAAGAAAACAAGCCTCCTCCTTGAAAAGCTTTGTTTTCCACAAGAAAATGCCTGTCATTTGTCCTCAACAGACAGTTACAATAGCAATAAGGGGGTGGCACTATAGCTTGTCCCTCTATCACAAGTTTGGTTGATGTAGCTACGTTATTGACTGTGACTATTAGTTTCCTTTTGTAATTCCCATTTTTCAATTTCTTATGAGATTGACAGAGCTTTGTCACAGACAACTTGCCTATCTCACAGAGATTCACAAAAAGAAAATGTGTGAAAACCTGAAATGAGAAGATTGTGTTGATAGCTTGTTGTAATGCAGGGAAATACAATATATGCTGAATGTGACTAGACAGAACTTTAGAAACAATAATTCCATTACTTCTTTTCTTTGTGCTAAGGGCATATTTGACTTTGCTGTCAGTGCCACTTGTAGTAGTGAAATGAAAAGGAAATGTGTGCTCAATTTGCTAAACTTTGACTACTACATTAAAATATAGGCAAATGTATATATGAATATTGTTAATATATTTTTCTAGAGATTGGCCAAAATCAAAACCGGGGTTCAGGCACCTATGGACAATGGGGTTGCTCAAAATTCAAACTCGCTTTCAAATTTTGCAATTTTTTTTAATGGACTAAACCAAAATTATGGGTCTGAACACCCACAAATATTGGAGTGTTTGAAATCCAAATATGAATCCAAATTGTACAGTGTGACTCACCTCCCTCTCTCTCTTTTTATCTCTTCTTTACCCTCCTTTGTTCTTTTCCTTGATTTTTGTGCTGTAATACTATTCCAGTTAACTCTAGTTTTTACACTAGATAGAGAGACAATGCTGAACAAATAGAGGGCAAACTTTCTTTAAGTATTCATTTCAATGAGAAAGTCAGGTAAGATTTTACCATGTGTGATGGGGCATACAAACCCCACACGGGGCTGGAAGAGGTTAAAGGACAATACTGGGCCCAGCTAGCCCCACCCCTCCAGTCCTTCAGAACATGCTTCACCTGGAGACAGGATTGAAAAGGGAGCAACCCAGCTCAGAAGGGAAGATGAAGACAGACCTACCTGGAAGGCTCCTGACAAAGGAGCCAGAGAAGTCTCCCTAAGGGAATAGGACTATATGCTCAACCAAGTTGGGGCTGATAGAAAAAGAAAACAAACTTTTCCCCTTTCCCTTATCTGGGACCAGAAGCTGAGGGAGGAAAGCAGTGGTAGAAAGTGAACCAGAGAGGGTGTGATATACCAGGGAACAATGCAGACTACTGAGTAGCAGTGTCACCCCTACCCTGCAACCTTGGGTGCCTTACAATGCCTTCCTGAGGTAGCTCCCAACTGAGCCGCTCACAAACAGCCAAACAGCATACAAGCCACACCCTGCATGTCTATGTAACTTAGGGTTGCCAACTTTCTAATTGCACAAACCCAAACATCCTTGCCCTGCCCCCTGCCCTGCCCCTTCCCTACCTCTTCTCCAAAGCCCCTCCCCTGCTCACTCCATCCCCCGTCCCTCCGTCACTCACTCTCCCGCATCCTCACTCACTTTCACCAGGCTGGGGCATGGGGTTGGGGTGCGGGAGGGGGTGAGGACTCTGGCTGGGGGTGCAGGCTTCAGGGTGGGGGTGGGGATGAGGGGTTTGGGGTATAGGAGGGGGCTCAGGGCTGGGGCAGGGGGTTGGGGTGTGGGAGGGGGCTCCGGCCTGGGGCTGAGGGGTTCAGAGTGTGGGAGGGAGGGGGCTCAGGGCTGATGTAGGGAGGTGGGGTTCAGGAGGAGATGCGGGCTCTGGGCTGGGTGTGTGTGGCCAAGGGGGCTAGAGTGTGGGAAGGGGCTCTGGACTAGGGCAGGGGGTTGGGGTGTGGGAGGAGGTTTGGGGTACAGGTTCCAGAAGGAAGCTTGGGTGCGGGAGGGGGCTCAGGGCTGGGGTAAGAGGTTGGGGTGCAGGATGGGGTGAGGGTGATTCCAACTCATCCTCAATCTTAGATTTCCCCCCTGAAATGTATCTCCTATACTGCCCAGCCCTCTCCTTGACAATACAAGATATATTATGTCTGTTATTCCTTTAAGAAAATAATATGCTCAGAACTTGCCACCCCAAATGGAGTTTCCTAGATACTTCCATTTAAAAAGACTGAATTAGATAAAATAATAAAACAAATTTATTAACAACAAAGGGATAGATTTTAAGTGAGTGCAAGAAATGAGGCATAAGAGTGAGGAATGGTTAAAAGAAAAATTAAGATAAGATGTTTACTAATACCTAACTTAACAGACTATATAGATTCAAACAAAGTTTCTCACCGCATGCTTTCAGTCTTACTGACCAAACCCTGTAGGTCAGGGACCTCTTCTCCCAGAATCCAGTGAATGCTTCCTTTGTTACTTCAGTGATTGTGATGCGAGGAGAGAGAGGTACCTTGGGGAGTATATCTGTCCTTTTTATAGATTCAGTCCCTCCCTTCAAAAACATTTCCAGCTGGGCACCCTTCCTGTTTGATGACTCTGTTTACTGCTTAAATGCAAATTAAGCAGAGCACCCATTCCTTTGTCTAGGACAGCCCAGTTTGCTAGCCTCAGTTTGGGCAGGGCAGTGGGGTTTGGAACATGTGTTAATAACACCATACAGTGGTATCTTATAACTTCATATACAATGTTCCCACACATATTTTATCAGGTGTTACTGACCAGAAAATTATGAGCTTTCAAATGATACTTTACAAAGCATACTTTGTACAAAGATTATTACAGTAGCATATAGGGTGTGCATACAGGGGTGTATTCTGTCACAGAGGGTCCCTCAAAGGCCCCTTCAGAAGCTAAATGATGTTGACCCCACTGGATCGGAGCTCAGTGTAGTGGGCAGGGCTGGGCTCCTCTACCACTGGCCCACTACTGGGGATGCTATACCCATTAGGCCACCAAGGACTCAATTACACCATGTCTACAACCCTTTCCTGATTGTTTTTCATGAACTTTCAACCGTTTGATCTCTGTTAGGTCATAGATTAGTAAAAAGCAAATTTACAATTGTATGATCAAATGCCATATTTGAAATTTGAAATTCAGGCTGATTTGGTGAATAAGGTTAGTTACAGTGGGCTAGATCCTCCAGTGCATCTGAACTCCAGATAGTGCTGGAAACTATTTCCCACCATCTTTCTGTACCACCTCTCATCCTGATTTCTGAATTCCTGTTCAGCCCTGATACGGTTTAGAGCAGCGACTGGGAAGCTCCTACTTGTGCTATCTGGAACATACCAATAGGCCACGCCAACAGCCCAAGGTTGCCAGTATGCAGAGCACTCCATCCACAATCCCACCCACAGCATGCCCAGTAGGCTATGGGGGGCAGAAGCTGTTAGGGTGGCTGTCCATTCCCTGTGGGCCACAAGATCAGTGTAAGGGGACAGAGTGCGGTCTGAGGATCTGGCCCCATGTGAATTAGGAATTGTTTGTTTGATTATAATATTTATAGTTTCAACATTCTGCAGACAAACAATATATTTATCCACTGCAGTAATTCTTGAATAAGGAACAAATGCAAGAATTTCACAAAACTGTCCATGGACAATTCAGGA
The DNA here is from genome assembly GCF_027887155.1 of Malaclemys terrapin pileata. NCBI lineage: Eukaryota > Metazoa > Chordata > Testudines > Emydidae > Malaclemys > Malaclemys terrapin. The sequence continues at coordinate 47,864,458 of NC_071505.1, forward strand.
ACCGACAAAAAGTGACATTTTAATAAATTATTCATTGCAAATTATTCGCTCAGCTCTGATAGTGCAGATAGTTGAGATTGGCTGTTGCTTTCATCTTTGCTTTCTCACAAGGATAAGTACTCACTGCGTATCAGCACTGAAGGGAATGTGAAAGATGCAGTGAAAAACGCCTTCCCAATAAAATATAGACAGCATTGCGGAATCCACTGCTGTTATACACTGATGTAAAACAAGCAGTACCAATGAAGCTAGAAATGTTTATAAAGCCGAGAAGTCTCTTAAGACAGAACAAGGCTTTAAATAGGTTTTTAGTACTTTTTCTTGTCTTGTCACCCACTCCACCCCTGTGGCAGCTAGCTAGCTAACGTCCATGGGGAAAATGGTCCTTCTTTCCATGCACAATGACTTCAAATTTAAAACTTCAAAGCCTTTTAAAATATATTAAAGCCATTTTAATTTGCCCCCTTTTCCTTCAACAATCCAGCAAGGCCTCTTTGGCTCCACAATTTGCTGTCTGATTCACTCCCTGTTTCCCATTCACCCCCTTATGGCATTTTATTTCCCACAGAGGATATTTTCTAAAGGGCCAACCTGTTCAGGAGCATATTATCTAGGTCAGTGGAGGATCCCAGCAGAATCTGCCATTCATAAAAGGGCTGTTTTCTGTCCCTTATATCCCTCTCTGTTTTCTGTACTAATTGGGTGTCTACTGTCATAGTCATGCTTTGACTCAAAGGAAAAGACTGATTGCCCTTCAAAGCTCAATGATGTTACTCCTAGATCAGCCCATAGGAATCATTCTGAAAGTAACATTCCCTATTTTATAAACAGGGAAACTGAGGCACAGAGCTATAAAGTGGCTTGCCTAAGGTCATGCAGCAATTTTCTGGCACCTACAGGAACAGAACCTAAATCTTAGAGCATCCAGTGCTATGCCTTAACCGCACAACCATTCTTACTTCCCAACAATAAAATAGCTTCCCAGCACTTTAATGAACAGTTATTTCATGCATCTGATGAAGTGGGTATTCACCCACGAAAGCTTATGCTCCAATACGCCTGTTAGTCTGTAAGGTGCCACAGGACTCTGTTGCTTTTTACAGATCCAGACTAACACGGCTACCCCTTTGATACTTAGTTGGTATGTCATTCTTTCCAGCTGAGTCTAGACCATCGTGTGTTTGTGCTTTTAGAATTTTTTGGAACTAGTCAAAAGACTGGCACAGCTGTTCACATGAGGGGCTTTTCTCACCCTCAGCAGTGTTCCATGGACTTTTTGTGTTTGTTTACAACTGTGGTCCTGTAGCTTACATTTAGGGCTGCACCAAAATGAGCAGATAAAAACAGTTGCAAAGATCGTTGGCTCAAACACATTGAACTTATCCAAGATTTTCCTCTTAAGAGCTTAGATAGGCTTGAATCAGCAAATACTGTGCATCATCTTAACACTTGGGCACAAAAGCAGAAATAATAACAAGCACTGGTTGAAGTGGGAAAAGCTGAATATGATACATTATCCAGCTGAAAAAACAGC
>NC_071505.1:47870991-47913491 GCF_027887155.1 Malaclemys terrapin pileata
TGTATGAGTTAAAAATGTTTCTGTCAGCCTGTGATGGGGTGTCCTTCCCACACAAGCCCTGAGTGGGTAAATGTGGGCCAGAAAGGGCCAATTAACCTTATATGTTGCACCTGGAGGGAAGCCAGGGATTGATAAGAACTAATGGAAGATGAAGCCCAGTGCGGGGAAGATCTGGGCTAGGATGATAAAGCCAGGAAGTGACAGCAGGAAGGAGGCTGTAAGGTGGAGGTCTACAACCACTCCCTAGAGGGAAAGGGAGTTGGCTAGAGACAAGGAGGAGGTCAGAAGGAGAGTAAACCCTCTAGTTCTGTCCTGGATTAGGGATTCTTACAAGAGGCCTAAAAGGGTGGAGTACCCATAAGGAGGTGCTTCTGCAGTGAGTGGCCCCATTTACACAGGTCTGCAAATGTATCTTGTAATTTCAGTCCAGCAATGTTCTTTCTAAATTATGCTTCTTCACCAGTACTATATTCTGCAACTGGAATTTAGGGTCTTGTCTAATTCCCATTGAAATCAATAGAAAGAATGTAATTGACTTCAGTGGGGGTTGGATTATTCCAACCCCTTCCCCAAATCCCCACCCTGGCCCCGCCTCTTCTCTGCCTCCTCTCCTGAGCGCGCTGTGTCCCCGCTCCTCCCCTCTCCCTCCTGGAAAGTCCTAAGCGCCACCAAACAGCTGTTTGGTGGCGGGAAGCGCTGGGAGGTAGGCGGAGGAGCGGGGACGTGGCGCTCTGGGGGGGAGGGGCAGAAGGGGGGAGTCAGCGCCTATGGCGGGCCACAGGAAATAGCATGTAGCCCGTGTGTTTGAGACCCCTGTTTTAGCACGACTACAATACACTAAGTTTCTCAAACGGAGCAAGCACTTTACAAGAGCTTCTATGCAGCAGCAAAAATCATAGAATTTCACCTGGTGCATGATGCTGCTTAGGAATGTTGGAATTGCAATACTGCATCATCTCAGTGGACCATCTCATCCTGTATCAGATGCTTCAGACAGAGGTGCTAGAATCCCCTTAACGGATAGTTATGGACTAAACCTCGTTAGCTAGTGTTTGGTTAATATCCTGACACAAGAGGGCTTATATTATTTTTATCCTTTCATGTGTCACTACTGATGTTCCTATCTTTATAAACTTTATAGTCCGATTGATAAATGTATGTTATTGTCTTACTGGTGTAAAAAAAAGGTAACGTTTTGAAGCATTATTAAGGAGCCAGTCCTGCCACACTGATGCTGAGTAAAATTTTATTCCACAGGGAGTTCCAATGAAATCAATAGGAATATTTGTGCATTAACGTACTACTCAATATGAACAAAGTTGGCAGAATCTAAGGATAGCTCTCCTGTTAATTTCCATGGGACTACTCAAATCAGAAAGGATTACTCACATAAGTAAGTTGTTTCAGGATCACACCAAAGATTTTTTTTTAAGTACAGTACTTAAACAGATAGTGTCTTATGCTCTCCTGTTATGAATGTTAGTCCTTACACCTGCCAAAATTTTTGCTTTGGAAGGTTCTAACTTCCTCCTCTTGATCAGCTGCAGCTGACCCTGAGCACTGTGATTCAACCCCATTGATTGCACACAGCAGCAGTCAATATGTGGCAGTGTGGACAGAGAAAGAATGTGTATTGTAGCCCGTAGGGGTGAAGACAACTCACCTTCATTAAATTAAAATTCAGTTTATACATAGGATGAGAGCAAAGCTAAGAGAAAATAGAAGAAAAAGGGTTACTTCATAATTATGCAGGTTTTGTCCCCATAATGGACAATTATGGACTAATCCTCTTTCATATTAAACATATTAACGTATATAGTGAAAAGGTGTTTTAAATTGCATTAAGTAAACTCTGACAGGATTTGAACCTGTGGTTCTAGAGAGAGTTGATGCTTAAAATTTGAAGTTAATACTACTAAATACTCCAGAAGTTGGCTTGTATATTGGAAGCAGCAAATGTTTAGTAGTACTATCATTTGAGAGAGCTATCTTACATAGTAGCATTTGGCATGGCTCATGTCAGAGATAAGCCCAAATAGTTCCTACACTTACGATGTTTGAAGCCTCTGGTTAGCAGTGTTTAAAAAGACATGAGAGGGCTCTCATTAAGCAGCTCTCTACTCCATCTTATTAGAAGACAACTCTTATTATGTAACCAACCTTTGTTGGTCATTTGAGTTATCACTTAAAATTGGTAACACTTTTCTGGAAAACAGGTCAAAATGTTTACATTTCAAATCCTAATTTGAAGGGAGTGGAGTTCCACACGGGTGGAACCCATGGTAGCACTGGGATCTAAATGGCCTTATCTTTCAGGGGTGCTGAGCACTCACAGCTCACATTTACTTAAATGGGAACTGTTGATATTCAGGCCACCCCGTTAAAGTGCTTAAACATGGATTTGGCTGCTTAAAGTTAGGAAGCAAAATTAGAAAACATTGGCTTTACTCTCATGGAAGCATCAGCACTCCAGAATGCTTTGTTAATATAGGTGTGTTCGTATTGTGTGTTTTAGTTTGGGGGGTGGGTGGAGAGAATGAAAAAAATATATTTTGTCTAACTTTGCAGAAAATATTTAACCACCTCTATACATCAGAATTCGTTAGTGCAGTGCATATTCCTAACAAAGGACGGGAATACTGAATAGATACAGTTTATTTATAAATTAAATAAATATGTTTCATCCATGCCCTGGAGATTTAGCTGATTTATCAGTTAATAAAATAATCATACACCACAGACTTGTGCTTCCAATTTATTTTTAAAAGAAATAACATTGCATTTTGACATATATGAATACAAATGTAACACAAGAGGAAACTTTGTTAGAAGCCACAGATATATATATCACCAGCTGTGCATAAATTACCTTACTTGCTTTTTCTCTGCTATTTATGGGATGGATCCTACAAGCACTTACTCCTCCATTTACTCCTTACTTATATAATTTAAATAAAACTCCGTGGGACTATTTCCTTGAGTGAGGACTACTCATATGAGTAAAAGATTGCAGGATCAGGCCCTACATATAGGCAACACTAAAAATAATATTCAATAATATGTTTTTAATTATATAACTGAAATGCTCACATTATGCAGACTAATAGCAGAGGTTGAAATAAAAAGTGAATAAATCTATACAGATCAAGATTGGGCCCTATAGTTTTTTCTTAGTTAAAAATGCTAACATAAGTCTTAGACCTTAGTCCAAATACAACTTGTGTCAGCAAGGACTACTTATGTACATACAGTTAGCAGGGTCAGACCCATACCTCCTAGTATAAAAAGTATTTTTTTAATGTCTTGTGGGTGGCTACAGAAATCACTTGACTGTGAGGATGGTAAGCTTTAACATACTCATAAAGAGTGGAAAGACAAAATCAGTGTGCCATGTAGAGTGATTCAACGGCTTAAAGAATACAATTAAATGTGATCCAAAATTCTTTCATTAAAAGGGGGCCCCCTTCCTGCAGACCTTACATGAATAGCTGACTTCAATGTATCTACCAGCATCAGTAAGGAGTACTCCCCTGAGCAGAGATTGCAGTTTCAGACCCTCACTTTTTATGTTTGACGGGAAGCTGGGCTTTTTAGAATTCCCATCACCACCCTTCTCGTCTGCTGCTCTAATCATCTTTTTTGTACAGGCCTTTCTCCTCCATCTTTAAATTCCCTCTGCTCCCTCCTGTATATTAGCCCCAGCCCTGCTTTGTTATTTTTGTTGCTTGTTTCCCTCTCCCCCAGTCACTACAGCAGACACTTCTCTCCCCTCTGCTAGTCTGTTCTGATCCTGAGGGACCCGATGCACTCCCCCACAACTGAGTAGCTTTTAATTTCCTTTTGGTATTTTAAAAACTCTGGGCTATATTCTCTCCTCTTGAGAGAAAATTAAAAAAACTCCTCCAGAAATTCCACTAGTTTAAACTCACAGACTTCCAGCCAAATTCTCTTTTCAAAGGGATGGCGGTTGGAGGCCTTGTGAAGAAGGCAGGGCAGTGCTTCCACTGAAGCCCAAAGAGCCACAGGCAATTCGTAGAGATCCCAGGGCTCTGCCTCGTGTGCCAGCCCATGGAGTGGGCCAACTCCTCTTCTCCCCTGGCACCACAGCTTTCTGAAAATCAGTAAAAAGCAACAGAGGGTCCTTGCATCTGAAGAAGTGAGGTTCTTACCCACGAAAGCTTATGCTCCCAATACTTCTGTTAGTCTTAAAGGTGCCACAGGACCCTCTGTTGCTTTTTACAGATTCAGACTAACACTGCTACCCCTCTGATACTTGAAAATCAGTGCTACCATTGATCCAATGCGCCTTCTCCAAGGGTCTTTCCATTGACTTCAATGGGCTTTGGATCGAGCCCCAAGAAGGGACATGTATGCAGCTGCAAAGAAGTTAATTTTGCTTGAAATGGCATTTAACTTCTTCCTGTGTATTTGTGGCATTAGCTGCCAGTTTACATGGGAGCATTTTACATAATGTAGCCGCTCCCCAAAGTATGTCTTAATACCCCAGTTCTGCCCAAACCATCCAAATCCACCATGTGCAGAGTTGCTTCCATGATATTGGTGAAAGAAGTGATGAGTAGTGATGGACCTGGGACCTTTTGCAACTTGCGGGCCTCTATGCCCTTTCTTACTTTATTTTACTACTAGGGCCAGGTCTACACTACAAACCTGTATTGGTATAACTACGTTGCTCAGGGGCGTGAAAAATCCACCCTCCCCCCCCCGAGCGATGTAGTTATACCGACCTAACCCAAGAAGCTCTCCCATTGACATAGCTACCGCCTCACAGGGAGGGCGGATTAGCCATATTGATGGGAGAAGGTTTCCCATCAACGTAGTAGTCTTCACTAAACTGCTACCATGACACAGCTGCACCATAACTCTAGCGTTATACATGAAGACAAGCCCTAAGTGTCTCACTAGGGCACGTTGCCTCAAGTGTCCAACTCGGGGCTGCTTCTGCTATCAGTATACCAGTGTAAATCCAGCGTTAATTCCATTACTGTGCTCATTGAGGTGACCCTGGATATACAGGGGTATAACCAAGAATTAGGTTTATAAATGCACATGGGAACCACAGGAAGAAGCCTAGAGAAACCCCACACTCTGGTAAATACAGATGGCAGATGACAAATACAGAGGAGAGAAAGAAGGAGAACAAATATATGAAAAAGGGAGACAATTATTGAAGTAGGAGAAGAGAGGGACCAAAAAAAAGCAGGGAATCAGAAAACCTGCCAAACAGAATACAACTCTTTTACATCACTGCGTAAAACATTTACACTAAATAATTCTATTGTGTTTGGGGTGTTTTCACGTGAATCTTATTTTTTTAAATCTATCTTGGATGATCTTCCATGGCAAAAGAATATGTTGTGGGTTTTTTTTGTCTTTTTTTGCAAATGCCTGTTTTATAATCACAATAAGACACTCTGGACCAAGCCGTAGCACTGATTAATCCTCACCTCAGATGTGCTGGAAGCATGAGGTGAAATGCACCCGAGGTGTGCATTAATCAGCCCTTCCATACAGTCTGTCCTGTCTTACTGGTTAATTAAATCCCAAACCCAGCAGTTTTGGGAAGAAGGTTAGGAATGAACATGTTTTTTAAGACGGGGGGGTGGATTTATATGATCTGACGGCAGTGCAGAAAAAAACAAGATATATTTAGAACAATATTTTAATTTGTGCTACTTTACTAGATTAGATGAAAAGAATGTAATGTTTTAAAAAAGGGAAATGTGATTAAGAAGCTTAAGTGCACAGTATATTACATGAAAATTCTGATAATAAAGCAAGGTAATATCTACTCAAAATTATAATTTCTGTACTTTTGAAATCATCTCAGCAAGAATTATCTACCCATATCAAATTGTAGCACTTGTCAAAATCAACTGTAAAGCATCTCAAGTGCTCTTCTGAATCAACAAAACAGATGTATAGCGATGTGAGGTTGCACTGAGATGGAAATAAAAGTGAACTAGATGCCAGTCATTGCCCTTAATCTCTTGAACCCAACACTTAACACAGTGGATATCACAGGTCTTTGGGACACTATTTATAAGGGAAAAAATCAGGTCTTGAATTTTAATAATATATGCAAAAGCACTCTTTGAAATTATTTTCGTTTAGTTTCACTAGACTTTGATATGCTGCAAAGTTCACCTCAACAAAATGTCCATAAACACTGGGTGGAAGTTTGAAACTGCACCCTGCATATCAGGTTTAGACAAACAGGAAAATGGAGATTTAGGCAATTATATCACATGATATAAACGGGTCTTTTACATTTTTTAATAAAAATTAAACGTGTGTAATGGTTCAAGAGTTTCCCTTTTCATTTCAAGAATATTAAGTGATATTTATAGGGTAACACCTGGAGCACAGTGAATACAATGTTTGTAACTTAAAATTAAATCAGCAATTGCAGCAATGGTGACTTTTATTAAGAAAATTAACAGACACAATATGTTGCTCACTCTACTACTATGTCTACAATTAACCATTAGGAAATGCACTGTCCCCCAACCCTGTAGGTTGTGATATGCATGTGGAAGATCAATCCCTCTACAAGTTTTCCAGAACCATCTGCCCCTGGAAACATGGTTAATTCAGTGGACATTTTTCCACCGGCTTATTGTACTAGAGTATCTAAGAGATATAAGACATGGTATGGGATTTCCCCTGATTTTTTCCCTCTTTTAGTGCCAGTGGTTTCAGAAGAGAGAATTGTTCGTAGAATAGCTGATCCTTGCCTCCACTCCACCATTTAACCAATCACACCCTTTTACCCCCTAAGTCCTTGGAGCACCAATGGATGCTGTCCAGACAAAGGGGTTTCTGCCAACATGGGGGCAGGGACGGATTAACTCTCCTGTGGCCCGGGGCTATTTGATTTTGTGGGGTCTCTGGGGGGTTGGAGTGCGGAAGTGGGCCCAGGGCTGGGGCAGGAGATTGGGGTGTGGAAGGGGGTGCAGCTCCAGCTGGGGGTGGTGGAGACAGGGATGGGACGGGGGTTGGGGTGTGGCATGAGGTTCAGGGTGTGGGCTCTGGGTGGGAGTTTGGGTGTGGGAGGGGGTTCAGGGCTGTGACCTGGGGTTGGGGTGCAGATGGGGGAGTGGGGTCTGGGGGAGTTTGGGTGCAGGAGGGGGCTCCAGGCTGGGGTAGGGGATTGGGGTGCAGGAGGCACTTACCTCAGGCGGCTCCTGGTCAGCGGCGCAGCGGGGCTAAGGCAGGATTCCTGCCTGCCCTGGCTCCGCACTGCTCTGCTCCCCGAGGTGGCCGGCATGTCCAGCCCCTAGGCAAAGGGGCCAGGCCACTCTGTGCAGTGCACACTGCCCATGCCTGCAGGTGCTGCCCCTGCAGCTCTCACTGCTGCAGTTCCCAGCCAATGGGAGCTGCAGTGCTGGTGCTGGGGGCAGGGGCAATGTGCAGAGATTCCCTGAACGCCCCCGCCTAGGGGCCGCCGGGACATGCCGGCGAGTCGGTGTTTGCAGCTCCAGCCCCATGGTGGGGCGGCACCGAGTCCCAGGGACTGGAGTCCGGCCTGCAGCATGGAGACTTGCCACGGACCGGATGAAAGGAAGCAGCGGGCTGCATCCGGCCCTTGGACTGGCGGGACCCTCTTAGCCCGAGGCCCTGGGCTGCAGCCCCTATGCATTAATACGGCCCTGCCTGAGGGGATTGGACAATCATATTGCATATGATTTTTTCATATGCAACAGGAAATGCTGGATACAGTGCCAGAAAATGGGCAGCTTAAAGACTGGCCATTCTTTGTCACACACAGTGGGGCCAACATGATTAAAGCAATAAATGATGGACAGCCTTTATTCTTGTCATCACTAAGTGAACCCATCCAGGAGAAGCCTGACACTGAAAGTTCCTATTGCTGGGGCATACAGCAGCTATGCACATTTCCCCCAGAAAGTGATGGCAACCAGATACAAACAGTTCAGGTGAATGTAGGCATAACTCTGTAGAGGTAATCTGAATGCATACACTTGCTGAAAATCCGCGTTGTTCATATTGACCTCTCAATCGGCCTTTGGAGACACAAGTGAGGGTATTTGACACCTTTGAATACAGCACTTGTGAACATAGTCACTGTGCTACATTCTTCCTGGAGTGCATGTACTGCAGATGTGATTGGCTCACGTAAGAGAGCAGGCAGAGGCTGACCCACCCTTAATTCAGCTCTGTCTACTGCCACCAACTACATATCACAGGAAGTGTTTAACTAACTAGATACATTCAAAGGAGGATCAGGGGACAGGGAATCAGGTCTCAGGTTATTTTTTCTGACTCTGCCAATGGTTCACATTATGGTAACTTCTGTGCTTCTGTTTTACTTATTTTGTGGAGAACAAAAGGGTTGGGGATCTTCTCCAAATTTTACAGGGCATGCCTGGAGGTGGCTAACGCTGGGATCCAGAGCTCAATGAGCCATCACAGCCTAAGAGCAGAGAAGGGAGAGACAACATAGTCTTGGCAATACTGGCAACAAATATCAGGAAATCACATAGACGTGCTAAATTCAACATAAACCCCAACCCAAGCAGCCAGCAACTTTAAGAGCTGAAATGAACCGGTTGTAAGCAAAGGGAAGTGGCCCGTGACATTTTTGCTCCGGTGACTAACTGTAGTGTAGAGATTGAGAACAGCCCTATGTATCTGGGTGTGCGTTGTGAGATGTGTCTGTGTTCTTGCCTATCCCATACTAGTGCTTCCCTCTCTCCTCCACCTTCCTTCTTGTCATGAATAGCTGTGCAACAGCCAGCAGCTTAGACTGAGAGAGTCTGGCTCTTTCTTATGCCAAACTGCAAGCTTTTTTAAAGAAACTCATATATGTTTATGGCTGGCACAAGAACACTGTTTTTTTTTTCTCCTAGTCTCCAGGAAGTGCTAAAGAGGAAAGTCACAAAGTGCTTCAAGCCAGTACTGAAAATGAGAGAAGAAACACCTTCAAATAGCCATCACATACTTCACAAGGCAAAGCCCCACAGTCCTGCAAGTGATTCCATAACGTACACCCTAGCACCGGCATTGAGCCCCACTGCCTTCATTGAGTCTCTGTGTGGGCCCACAGAACTGCCTGCATGGAACCGTTTGCAGGATCTAGGCCTAAAACCTAAAAACAGGATCATGACCTTCTCTTATGATGCTGTGCAGAGGAGTAAAAGATGCTTCCTCAATGCCCTATGCAAGCGCCTGTCATTACCGGTCACAGTACAGAGAAGCTGGGGAGGAAAGCATTTACTGCAGGGCCATTCCTCCTCCCCAAACACAAGTGTAAACTGTTGGCAGATTACTTTGCCCTAGGAGTAAGGGGAAGCCAGGGAGAGAATCACTTAGTCACAATTCCCTTTCTGGTCTGCCCTTGGGGCAGTATGTCAATGTGCCACCACTTACTCCAGAAAGATCAGTGTGTCAAAACTAGTCCTAAATTTGGCCACTAATTTGTTGGAATACTGTCATAAAGACTTCCACACATAATATTACTTTCTCTGCCTCCCAATGCTTTGGCCAAATACCCAGCAAACCTTTGATTCAGATTGCTATTCAGAACTACTTTCCTTATGCTATATGTGACAACTCGGCTAAATTTATTATTCTGTTTGCCCAGTCCTACCTTCCTTATCAAGCAAAAACCTAACAGAAAACATTTCAGCTTTCCAGATCATTGCCTTAAAAGGAAAACAAAACCACAGTGATGGTGGAAAGCAGATCTTCATTACAACTGTACTCCCTATTTTCGATTGCCATTTTTGTGAGTTTGCTTTGGTTTGGATGTTCCCTGCAATACTATGCAAAATTACATTATCTGTTGCACATGATACGTATATGGTTGTTCCCAAAGGTTTACTTATAATGTTCACAGCACCATTTATTTATTCCCCCCGCCCCTTGTCATTTCTGTACAGATTTAATACAATGGAAACATGGCTTCCACTGGAAGCTACAGGTAGTGCAGTTTGAAAGTTCTCTATAATTGGCATCTGCCATGCCAACTCAAAGTAAGTTATGTAAATCACAGCAAGGACCCGCAACCCCTAAAGGCATGAATATTTTTTTCATTCAGTGCAGTGAATAACTACAGAATCTTAGTAATAGTCTCCTCCACATAAGGTATCTCCTTACCAGGCAAAGTCAAGGTCTAGAAACTGGCCATGTCAGTTCTGCAATTTAAATCCGACTGTTAACGACGCTTATGGTAGATAACATTACAGTAGGGCAAGTCATCATACATAATACTGATTTCCAGGATGCTTTTCTCCTCATATCCCTGGCAGACTTTCATGCTACTGTTTACTTTCACCATAATGATTCCAGCAAACTGGGACCTTTGCATACCATTTTCCTTGCTTTTTCCTATAACAACTATTCAATTTCAAATGAAATGATTGGCTGTCTGGGTTTGATTCTTATCTCATTTGCTGAGGTGCAACTCCACTGATTTCCATGGAGTTAACCTTATTTACATTAATGTATCTTAGGCTAGAATCATGCCCTTCTATCAACCAAACATCACAGTACTGTTAAGCCCATTTTATTTAAAATGGTACTGTAAGTACCACAATTTTCAAAAACTAAATTCAATGAACAAATCAATCTCCATATTCTTATGCCTTTTTATTCCTCCCACAAATCTAATATTTATGGGTCATATATGCCAGTACATAGGCTATGTATCAGGTAACTTAATGGATCCTTAAACATATCAATAATCTATTCCTAATATGATCCTTATCATCTGATGTTTACACAATAAACCTGTTGAACAAGCTTTGCACTTATTAGGAAAACCTCTTGATGTTCTCTGATAAAGCAGAGAAAAGAAAAGAGAGGGATATTTTAAAAAGCTAATTGAATCTGATTCTTCTACTGTATCTACCATCAAGTATTCTGACAAAGAAAAATCTTCTGTGGGCTTGACTTTGCCTGCAGCCCCTCTGGAATAAATCTTAATCTAATATAATAACTTTTAAAATTCTACCTCCACCCTTTATTTTGTCATTTATTTACTCAGGAAAGCTAAGCTCAGAAGCAGCATCTGATTTTCACTGAGGACCTGCTTTTCTGCTAGTTTTTTTTATTATTAAGAATGTCAAGCAAATATACAGTACATATATGCACTTTCTGGGATGTACATAGGGTCCCTTAGGAAAGTCCGTGATTCATAACAATATGGCATTCCACTAGGTCATGGGCCTTGATCCTGCATTCCAATGTGGCTGCTTTGCATTGCACTGTAACAGCTCCTCTGCCACCCTCCCTATCTGTCACCAGCAGAGAGATATGTCCATGGAAAAGAGGGCCTGACAGGAGTGATACTACCCTGAGGTGATCCCCAGCTGCTTGCATAGTCCCCTCCGGCCATGGGCATGAGTTAGAACTGGGCATAAGAAGTAGAAGCAGCATTTAGTCCCCAGCAAGGTCCCATGGTGAGGAGCATAAAGAAGACTTAAAGCCATCTTTGACGGCCGCTGCCTTCTGGTCCACCTAGCCCACTATCTCCACAATTCCAAAAAATATACATTCTGAGTAATTGGCTTACTATGTTATTTTCCATCAGTTAGAAAATGTTTCTATTTGGTTTTGCTTTTCACCCAGTTTACCAGACTGGTTGAGTGAGGCATTGGAGAGCCAGTATGATTTAGGTAAATTACAGAATTAGTCAGTGGTTTAGTCTGAATTAAATCTGAATAGTTCTGTAGTCCATCATCCAGGATGTATACACCGGCCACATTTGGCCCCCGTTATACCATGTGATACCCCAATGAAGTAAAGTACAGACAGAAATTGGCATGACCAACCTTTTATCAGTGGGCTGTATTCTTTTAGAATAAGAGACCAGTGCTTTTGGCATAACTAGGTAACTAAGCCATGAGTGCCCCTCATCGCCTCACTTATGTGCCGCAAACTCCTTCATTTATACCATGCGCTATAAAGAATCAGTTTAGATTACTAATTCTACATTTTTTAAAAACATCCCTTTAGTCTAAAATTCTATAAAGAAATGATATTTCACTTGAAAATCTTTGGGACCCAGTAGGAGAGGCCAGTGAAACACATTCAATCCATGATGGAGGCTACCAGCTTCAGATCTTTTTTCTTTTTAGATATTAAAGAGACTACAATTCATTTATTTATTATTGATTAGACTTGTTTAAGGGGATTATAGTTTCTCAGAGACTGCTTTCAAAATTGCATGCAAACTACGATTATTTTTCTTGGGGTGGCTAAAATCAATTTGTTCTAGCACAATTCCAACTCTCTCTTGAGGCCCCTGAACTAAGAATGTGCTGTGTCTGTAATATTCACTCCCTACTGTAACTTGAACCCATAGGTAGAGCAAAGAATGCCTACTTTTCCCAGTGATCCAGGACTCCTAATTACAGGTTAAATTTTGACTAGTTAGGACTGAGTCCAAAGCCTTTTTGCAGGTTGAAGTAGTTTTTGTCTGGAAAAAAATTGAGGAGGGGGGGAAAAGTAACAAGTGGTATAAAAATGTGGCATCACTCCGGGTTATGGCAGATGAGTTATGATAAGGAACACTGTTTCTGACATGAAGCATCACATCAGGTTAAAAATCAAATCAAATCACCAAAATGCTGTATTCTAAAACTCTGGTATGCTTCCCTTCAGTTACTGGAACTGTGTTTTTATCTTCTTTTTATGACCTTTTTTATAAAAGGTAGCTGGTACTCACAAAATTTTTTGGGACTGCTCAAAACTTTTCACAGTTAATTAGTAATGCATGTAGTAAAACACCCGCCCTACCTCTGGGCCTTGGGGGTTGTCCTGGTTCATTTGTAACTGATTTATTTTTTAAGGTTGTCTGGCACATCTCCACCCCAACTGCTTCCAAGAAATTTTAGCCCAGCGTCAGCTGGGAAAGATCAGCTTCACATGCTGACATACAGAGGAGGCCTGTGGAATATGGGGGCCTCTACTGGGGCCATCAGTGGGAATCCTTAGCTCTATTTTGACCCAAGAATACATTAAATGCCACCAGTAAGGTTTTTTAAAGTCTTGTGAGAAAGACCCCTCGTCTGACTACTGCATTATGTATTTCCTAGATCAGGAAGAGGAGTCTTATACTTACTAGATTTGTGACTCATTTCATATGGAGAAACCCATGGTGGATGTTTTTTGCAGGCATCTAAAGCCATCTCTCATGACTTATGAGCAGCCAAAAAATTACTTTATAGACAGTTTAAATTCTATAGAAAAAAACAAAAGCTGGAGAAATATTCTGATGCCTTTCCTCAAATTTGAGGAATAATTTGCTCTGTGTAAAATCCCACTGAAGTCAATAGAAATAGTACTCAATGTGAAGTCTACAAAATCCACTCCCTTCCCCCCACAGTTTTCTTGTGGCTGTATTTTTCATAAGAACTGCTTATGAGGAAAATTTCTTAGAGTGTTTCCTTTTTTTATTTTTCCATCCCCTAAGGATGCAAATTTCTTTATGGAATCTTCCATACTAGACTTTCCAGGTCAATAGTCTGGGATCTTTTCATTATCTTCATGTTCACAAGTTGTCCAGTAAGCAGAGCCCTGCCCTGTGTGCAAACTTTCCCTATGAAGTTGAGATACCCATTAGATTGCACAGGTATAGGAAGAAAATTCCATTCCTTTGAAAATACAGTTTCTGATTTTCTATTTGGGTTGTTTTGTGCCTTTTAGACGCAGGCCTGAGTAAAGACAGATGTAATACCACACCCCCTAGGGACAGGTTGGGAAAGGCTCATCTTTCAAAACGTGTGTTTGGATCTCAACTTTCCAAAGGTTTAGGTGTATTAGGATCCTGGGGTTTTGTTTGGCCCACTGTAGAAAGGAAAGGGGGCCAATGGGAAATTTAGATCTGGATCAAATTCTTCCAAATGTTAAGAGTAGATTTTTTAAATTTTATTTTGTTTTTACAACTTTAGAACAGCAATACAGACCCTTAAGTATTTTTAATGGGGGAGGTGATAATACAAAAGAACTACCACAACCTTAGCTAGATCAGAAAATGGGACTTTGATAGGCTATCAGACCTTTGATTAAAACAATACTCTCAGATTTTATACTCTACTAGAAAGCTGAACAAAATCCCCGCAGTTTAGTTATGCAACATTACTCAGTTTAACTGTTACTTTATGTTCACCCATGTTCAGATGCTTACACTGAGAGAACATTCCTAACCCACTGAGAGACAGAGACTGTATTTTGTTAGGATAGCAGACTTGTTATATTCCATCAGCTCAGCACCATTAAGCTTCTGTGTCTAGCATTGCTGTCTGCTGCAAGGATTAATATCTCAGTACTGTATTTTCTTCTTAGTCTAGGGTTACATTTCAAGAATTAAATGATCATTCAGAAAGTTGGCTTCAGTTTATGAGCTGTTAAACCTGCGATAGATACGGAATGTCAAAACGAAAAGAAATAGTCAAAGTTATAATAATTAATGTTAACTTTTCCCATGGAATCTTCATCCCTTTCATGCATAATGTGCACCCATTCCTGTTACTATAATTTTACTCCAGACTAAAGGGAAGATTTTTCTAGGATGGACCCAATGGATACCCTTTTTTATTATTTTGTTCTTATGAAAGGTGATGAACTGAGCATTCTGGAGGCCCAGAGATAGGGTGTGTGTTTTGTTACATATGTTACTAATAGTGAAAAGTTTTGAATGGTCCCCCAAAAATGTTGTGGGTTCCAGATACCACCATTCAGCCACAAAGGAGATACGATACTGCCCACTTCAGTGAAATCACACTGCCCGAGCAGTACACCTTGACCTTGATCTTGAGGCTCAACATCTAAGGGTGAGTGGTAGTTCAGCCATTATGCCCATTCAGGTCTAGATCCCTCTACTAAGACTCCACGGGTGGTTCTGTGATAGGGACCCCTGTTCATTAGGAACTTGATCAAACCTACCAACTCTTTTAATGTTTACAAATGAACATCCATTGATGGAAATAACTCTCACACATTGCCAATCTGGCTGAACTCGGACCAGTGTCCTGGGTTTAAATGCTCAGCAGCTCACTATCTATTCTCTCAGAAAATAAGCCCCCCAAAATAGCCCTTTCTGAGTATTTTACCTGACCTATGTGCCTCCAGAAAATCACAAGGGCCTTAAGATTAAAAAAAAAAAATCACATCTTCTTTTGTCCCTGTTGGTGTTGTCTGTTATCTCTCATCACCTCCCCCTTAAACTAACTGTAAAATTGTTTTTTAATCATTTTAAATTTTATTAGCCTGTATTTGGCATACGAGTCCAAAGTTCAGGCCAGTATAACAATCAGTTGAGAAATACTCACCAGACAAGTATTCATGCACTCGTGTCACCTGACATATGGTGAACAAGCTGATGAATGACTCAGGACTTAAATGGTAATTACCATTCATCATTATAATAGACTTGCTAATTCATAAATTCTTGGTAAGCCAATTTTCTATAAAAAAGCTAATAATAAGAGTGGAGAAGAAAGAAAAAATAGCCTTAGTATGATAAAAAATGTAAAAGCTAAAATATCTTCACTGCCACATATTCCATCTAATGATTGAGTAGTTTTGCACCAAAGTGCTTCCTTACATAGCACCATTTGCTGTACTGGGCACTGATGGAAACAAGAAAGGATAGGCAGAATGCACCAACTAACTGCACAAACAAAAGAGGCTTGCAGATGGGATGAACAATGAGGAAGGACGTTGAGAGGGAGTTAGAATACTTACACATGAAATAGGAAGTCGTCCTCTGAATGGTTTTACAAAACACCATGACAAAGTTATGCACCCAAAGCTACTCACTATCTAAAGTGTGCAAGCAGCTCAAAAGGCTGCACCCAGAGGTGTAGTGAGAAAGACATTGAGTCAGTCATGGTGGCCTATGACCAAAAAGGTCAGAAGCTTGTTGACTGCTCTGCTGCAAATCAACACCTCCCTAGCAAGAGAATCCTAACTGGCTACCAAGGTTTGGATGTGTTAGTAACAAACTACTCTTTCATTCACCCCTACCCCAGAAAAATATGGTGCAAGTAAGCCACACAATCCCTCTGGGGAACAGCAACAAGAAGCACCGAGACGAATACATGTAGATCAAGCTGTTGAGGTTAGGGCGCACACTGTGGCTTCTTGTATGCAATCCCAGTCTGAAGGGTATTTGTCCAATGTGCTGGTTGGGAAGGGACTGGAGCATTATAGAGCACATACTCCTCAAATCAGCAAGAAAATCACTATTGAAACTGTGCAAGTCCAGTGGTCACAGAAACCCTTGTCCCCCTGGTACATTATGTATATAAACACCTGCACACCCTGGTCTCATTGTTATTCAGATACGTTAGCCACAACCAGAGAAGTGACAATAATAAGTCAATCTGAAAAAGGATCCAAGGTACCACGAATTACATTCAACTTCTTTCTCCACCACTATGCCTGGATCCTCCTAGTCGTGGAGGGAGGATTATTGCATCACAAATCTGGTTACAATTGCACCTAGATACACTGTGCTGTTGGGTGTGTATTTGGAGACGAGATGCTGAGTTATCTTTTCTATGAGGTTATACCTGGATTTACATTGCCTACGCCTCTTTTTTTTTGCACACAGTTGTTGTCACACAGGAGAGGTCCAAGTGCTATCTAATCTACGGTGTGCTTGGGGAAGGAGAGGATTGTATGTATGTGGGATTTTGGGTGCAGTTTTCCCTGTGTTTTGCACTTTGCAGTGAAACTTGCTCTGTTCCTCTCAGTTAGGCACCATGGTGAATGATCAGACATTGGGTAGATAAGACTATTTGAAAATGAGAATGCCAAACACGATATTTTACTCTAGCTTGCATACACTATACTGGGAGTATGGACACTATTAAAATTTACTATAATATGCCATGTTCAAACCAGTTTATAATGTGTCTTATTGACTGCTCTGCTGCAAAGCAACCTCCTCTAGCATCACCACCATCCCACCCCCCTCTCTCAGATCTGGGCTTTTCATTCAGCCCTTTTTAGAGATAAGGACTAATCATTAAAATTTGTTCTAGATCGAGTTTGTACACAGAGTTTTGGTTGGGGCATTTTTTAAAGCTATTTCTAATGCAATAATTAAAATATCAAATTAGAATGTATGGAAATTGTATACAGTAGAGTGAAAACATTTCAGTTTCTCATTATATTTTTCAGTGCCTCTCACAAGAACAGTTAAAGAGAAGAGCATCCACTGAAGCAAAATATAAAATAAAATAAAACAATCCTTAAACAAAAGAAAACAAACAAATCTTGTATTTAGGAACAAGAAAAATGAGGAATCCTTTTAAAGCCCTAAATTACAGCAAGCTATAATACAAGGCTATTTATAAAGTCCCTAAGTACAGTACATTTTCCCTTTATTATAATATAAAAAAGACCAGATTCTCTTGCAGTGAAGTTAAATCATGTGAATGATGAATTTAGAATATGGCAAGTTTTCATCTATTTGCATAACTCTTGTTCTTTTTTTTTTTTTTTTGGTAAAACCAAAGGCTTGGAACATGAAATATAAAATGTCATGATTAACAAGTATCGCCATATTTTTTGTTTTCTTGGGGATACTAAACCATAAAAAGTGGGTCAGCTGTTGGGTCAGATGCAAACAGGAATTAAATTGGAACAGAATGAATCAGAATGCTTTTGTTCAGCCAACTACATAATCAAAGGATAAAGGTTCCACTGAATTAGTATCCAGATTCCCTATTTCCTCGCAGAGCTAGTTATTGTTTAACAGTTGGGGATGAAGAGTAATGGAGACACGTATACAGGTGTTTGTGAGGTATATATACTATGAAGGTCATACATCCAGGGATGCTTGTAACACCATGGTAAGTACAAGAGTAAAACTCCGGTGGGTTGTGAAGTCACTGGGACATATTTCCCAATGGTCAGTTTCCCTACAATGTGTTTTTTATTACTGGTTATTACCAAAAAAAGTCTCTTTGATAGAAACCAGGTAGAAAGTGATCCCCTGCTCATCTGCACTTTGATATTTTGTAGGATTCAGTCTGCTAGAGATTTTCTATTGTAGAAGGAAAATATTTTAGACTTCTATGCTTATATGTGTGATTTCAAGGCAGAACAGCTATTGCTGAACAGTAGGACCTTAACAATGAAATTATCTCTTCTAAGCAAGTAGGTCAACACTTTCAACATTGGGTGCCTAAAATTAGGCACTTAAATCTATTTTTAAGGCTGCTGATGTGCTTAAGTGTTCACCAGATCAGGACCTTAAAAGTGGGCCACATATCCAGAGATGTTGAGCACCTGCAGCTCCCATCAATTTACTGGGGAACTTCAGTTATTGAAATCAATGGGAGTTGAGTTTGAAATTTTGGCACAAAGATTTATGTTAATTTTTAGAGTTGACTATGAGTCATATGTGATGTTATCACCTTGTGATGTGGAGGCAGACCTACATCACAGTTTTCCTATTCATTATTATTATTATTTGTTTTACTGTTGTGTCTAGGAGCCCTAGTCATGTACCAGGACATCATTGTGCTAGGCACTGTACAAACACAGAACAACAGATGGTTCCTGTCCTAAGGAGCTTACAATCTAAGTATAAAGCAAGAGACAACAGATGAATACAGATAAACAGAGGAGTTACAATCAAACAGTGAGACAGTATTGGGCAGCATGATAGGCAGTGGTATCAGCGTACTAGCAGCCTAAGTGTTGTTATGTTTTTTGTAGGCTTCACAGCAACAAAGACTTTTGAGGAGGGATTTGAAGGTAGGTAATGAAGTGGTTTTGCAGGTGAACGCCTCCTAAGCATGAGGGGGCAGCCTGGGAGAAAACCCAAAGGTGCTTGTTTGAAAATTTAACAAGTACACCTCTACCCCAATATAATGCCACCCGATATTACACGAATTCGGATATAACGCAGTAAAGCAGCGCTCCGGGGGGGGGGGAGGGGGCGGGGCTGTTGATGTGAGCTTGGACGCAAGTTTTAGCTGTGTGAATGGATTGGAAAAGCCGGAGCTTGGAGATGTAATGCAGAAAGAATTGCAAGTGATATACTGAGCCTGGCTGTGAGGACAGAGAGAGATGTCTGAGCCAAAGATGATGCCTATGTTCTTGTGTTGTCTTCATTATAGATAAAGGACAAAGGGACCACTGTAGTTTTCTATTGCTGCATCATTAGCAGTGCTGTATTATTGTGTATAATAACGTTTTTGCTTTTGTATTTATTTCCACTGGTGCAAACATTTCCTATGTACCCCCATAGTGAGCAAATCAGTGTTTTGCCTGTTTGTTTGAGCTTTTAAACCCAGTAACCGCTATTTTGCAGTTAAGTGCAGAAAGAAGTATAAATTTGTAATATGTTACAGATAAAGGGCCAAATCCAAGGATGCAGGAAAAAGCTTGGGACGCAGGCTTTGTGCCAGGTATCTCATGGAGTGGGTAACTAATGTAGCTCTCCAGAGCCTCAATGTGCTCCCACTGTAGGAAACCGCAGTGGAGGATCTGAGGATCTGGTGATAGATCTTTTGCCCCTCCTCTGCCCCTCTTTCTAGCCTAGCCCTGACCCAGGGCACACTGGGACTCCTTAGGGAGCTGGGCTGTGCACATTGCCTATGGAAACCTTTCCTTCAGCTGCCAGAGTCACTTCTGCAGCTGTGGACTTTGGAGCTGGATTTGCCCCAATAGCTTTTGCTCACTGAAAAGCAGTGAGCTGGACTTTGTTTATAAATAGGCAACCCCAGTGAAAACCCTTTGAAGCTTTTAAAAAACGTCCGTGGGGAATTTTCGTCTCCAAAGACTATTCTATTCTATCTAGCTTCTTATGCCTCATACCATGGGAGCAGGAAGCCTAGAAGTAAATTTTTCAGGGCTCTCACTTCTGTTCAGGCTTTTTCCTAGAAGAAGGCCAAGCTTTGAAAGCTTCACAACAATGCTGCTTCTTTGAAACATTAAATACAAGATGGTCACTTTTAGGGGGCTGTGAAGAGCTGAAGCATCTAAAAAGGAATTAACATTTGGAATGACGCCTATGAAAAATATTGTTGTTATTCTTAAATTATAACTCAGCATGCTTGGTTCAGAGTGAAATTCTGTGGTCTATGTTGTATGAGAGATCACACTGGATGATCAGAAGAGCCCCTCCTGGCCTTGAAATCTATGGAAGCCCTGCCAGGCTTCTTCTTTACTGCAAGTGGTTTCTGGCTCCTCAGAATGGCATTGGCACAAGAGGGAGCAGTCATGTGGAAGCATTTTGGGTAGTGCATGAGGATGATGTGGCAAAGGCTGTGCGGCACAATGCTGGTTTCTTTTTGATGTTGGTCTTTTAGTAGGATGTGGCTGTTTTATGCTGACACGCACATTTTTTTGGACAACCACGATGAACCCTTTTCCCACAGCGGCTGGTGCGGTATCTTGTGACGGATCAGGCCATTGTAAAGGAAAGAGTTCCTGGCTTGAAGATTGTTGGGTTCAGTTTGTGTGCTCTTGTGTTTTAATAATGAATCCAGGGCAGCTCCAGACTGTCTGACACTGCAAATGAGCAAACATTTTCAGACACCTCTTGATGCTCTCTGAGATGGAACGTCTTCCTGTGGGGGAGGTTTTTTTCACTCGAGGTCACAGTTATCATAGTGTCTAAAAGATTTAGTATCAGTTATAATAACAGCTGTGAAATACAGGTTTCTTTCTGCTAGCTGGCTGTGGATTTGATACCATACCTGCTCTATAGATACTGTAAGTAAATGTGTAAAGCACATACTAAGCACACAGCATATGCACAATCAGTGGTTTTTAAAATTGTTTTGTGTACATTTTCTGCTTGATCCCTCATGCTACAGAATATGAAAATCTCTCATTCTGGAGTACCAGGCCTGCACTCTGGGCTCAGTCATGACACGGCTACAGAAGGGAGTAATGGGATGTAAGGCACCTGTGGGCAGCCTGCATTGTGGGTCACAACATATGAAGGAAAGCAGCTGTCACTGGGCTGCTACTCCCCGTTCTGTGCTGGTGGGTTGGGGCTAAAAGGGAACAGCTTTGGTTCACTCCCACTCCCACCCCACCCCAACACCGACATGCTGGCCAGCAAACTTGAGCCGGCATGGAGGGGGAAGCAACCTGCACCAAGAAAAGGGCTGGCACAGTTTATTACGCCTATGGAGTAAAGCAGGAGCAGCCAATCTAACCCAAACTGCCAAGCTACTCCTTAATGAATGAATGACACAGAGATAGGGGAGCCACTCCCCAGGAATGATGCCTGGGTTTTTTAACAATAGTGTTTAGAGTGGGGCTAGATATACACAGAGAGTTAAGGAGGCGGTGCTTTGGGGAGCCCTCAGACCTTTGCCGGTTGTAGCCCTGATTCTAGTTAAGAAATTACCCAACAATGAACTTTCTTGCTCTAGCACAGGAATGTTTATATTTTCTCATTTTCTGTGGAAAGTAAAAAAGGTCTTTATTAATAGCCAACCGTTATTCACTTATGGCATAAATATGGAATTTAAATTACTTGGGTTCAGCTGACAAAAATACTTAGACAAACACGCCAACCAATTCCGGTAGTGTTTGTTTTGGATTTTTGTAATGGGTTCATAGTGCATGTTAATTTGAATGACCAGCAATATGCATTATTCAGCCATATGGAGAGAGAGATGTATGGATGGGATTTAAGTAGGGAAACATTTCTCTGTGAAATTCAAATATATGTCCGTGAGGGGAAGGGGGGGATATACTTCCTCACAAGATTAGAAGAATCAAGTAATCGTGCCATTAACTCCTTCTCCCTCTCTTTATGGATGCCATGATAGTAACGAATTCCTGGGTAGTAATGGCTCACTGGTGAACTTGATTCTGAAATGGGAGGTCATACATCTAAGAACAAAGAATTCGGGCCATATTTACATCAAAAAACCACAGAACACTTTTGTAGAACAGTTCTCCTCAGTGCCAAAGGTACAGCCTCCTAAGGATCCAAGATGAAATTAACAGCCTGATTCTCCAGTGCCTTGCCCCTTGTGCAGGCATTTACACCTGTGTGAAAAGAGTGCAAAGAGGATGTCAATTGCTATCATTCTGATCTGGCAATATTTTACACCCCCTTTGTGCCCGTTTAAATGACTATACATGGGGCAAAGCAGAAGAGAACCAGGCCCTAAGTCTTCATGAGCCGCAGGCTTGAAACTCCAGCCTTCCCGCCCTCAGGAGCTTAGGTAAGTACCTCAGGGGAGCATTCTTCAGTAACATAGAAATAGCTCCTGAATAACAAGGAGCTATATCTGTGTGACACAGGTAGCGTTGTACCTCTGGCTTGGGACAATCAATCACATTTTGAAATTCTTTAAGGATGGTTCTTCCTTCCCTAAAGGAGGGATATCCTCAAGTGGGTGTGCTGAGTGGGAACGAGCAAAGGGGGCGTCTTTCCCCCAGTACATCTGGGCTGGAGGTAGTAACAACTCGAACTGGTCAGGAATTTGCCAACTAAACATTTTTGTCAGAAAATGCCCCCAAACCATTCACAGAAAAGGGTCAGTTTTGATGAATTTCTCATTTAAAAAAAGAAAAGACTGTTCAGAATTGTCAATACATTCTGTTTTGACATTTTCAAAACAAAAAAGTTGAATTTTGTGGGGTCAAAATGACTTTTTACTTAGAAATTTAAGTTAATTTATAGTCAACAAATGTAAAACAAAAAAAATCAAAATTGAAATTAAATTATCAGAATGCAACATCCTTATTTCCTCTCAGTGAAAGGAAAAGAGGGCTCCCACTAAAGCAGCACTGTATACCCCCCAAGGGGACATGTCTGAGCATACTGGGAGAACTCATTAACTCATAATTAAAGTGTGTGTGGGGAGGGGAGGGCAGCAGTGGAAAGATCACATTATACTTTTCCTACAAGCACCTATTGGAAGAGGCTTATCCAGCACTTCTGCAGAAAACAGGTGAAATCCTAACCCCACTGAAATCAATGGCAAAACTCCCATTGACTTCAATAGAACCAGGATTTTATAAAATATGTCTTGCACAGGCCCAAGACTTCCCTTCACCCTCCTCTGGGTGCTAGAGGTTCCCCCTCTCCTCAGCAATCTGCATAGCTCTAAATGTAGGAAATGGTAACCAGTACCAACCAATTGTACTTAAACTGTCTGATAATCAGGGCAGTTTATAGTTGTTAATCTCAAGTCACAGTTCCTATGTGGTTCAGCTCTGAGGGAAGCATGTATTATTGTCTATAGTGATGTTCATACCATTGCAACTATGTAGTAACCTCTGGGAGTAATATGTCATTCCCAGGGAACTCACAAAGATATATGGGATCACAGACAACATGATTAAATCTTTGCTAGTAGAAATGTTAGTGATCAATTACCCACTTCAGTGATCCTGCAGAAGTAAAAAGTCAATTTAATATTTTTCATTTATACCATCTTCCTTCTGAGGATCTCAAAGCACTTTACAGAAGTTTGTGAACTGTTGCTCACAAGCATCCCTGTGAGGTTGTAATGTTACCCTCACTATTTCATAGATGGGGAATGTGAGGAACAGAGAGGTCAATACTGCCTGATTTTCTGAAATGCTGAGCACGTACAAATCCCACTGAGACAATAGGCACTGCAGATGCTCAGTACATTTGAAAATCAGCCCAGTGACTAATGTGACAGGCCCCGATTCATCAAGGTACTTAAGCACATGCCTAAATTTAAACATATAAGTAGACACCTTGGGCCATATCCGCAAAGGTATTGATTTCAATAGGAGTAAGGTGCCTGAACACCTTTGTGGAGCAGAGCCACTGACTTAAATGGGACAACTCACATGCTTAAAGATAGGGACATAGAATCATAGAAATGTCGGCTTCCTGCGCTGAGGCAGGACCAAGTAAACCTAGACCATTCCTGACAGATGTTTGTCTAACCTCCCTTCTTAAAAACCTCCCATGATGGAGATTTCACAACCTCCCTTATAATCCTATTCCAGTTATTAAATACCCTTGTAGATAGAAAGTTTTCCCTAATATCTAACCTAAATCTCCCTTGCTGCAGATTAAGTCAATTTTTTCTTGTTTACCTTCAGTGAAAATGGAGAACAATTGAACACGGTCCTCTTTGTAACAGCCCACAGCATATTTGAAGGCAGTTTTCAGGTCCCCCTCAGTTATCTTTTCTACAAACTAAACATGACAATTGTTTTTAACTTTTCCTCATAGATCTGTTTTCATAAATATTTTATCATTGTTGTTTCTCTCCTTTGGATTCTCTCCAGTTTGTCTACATCTTTCCAAAAATGTGGCACCCAGAACAGAACACTGTACTCCAGCTGAGGTCACATCAGTACTGATTACAGCAGAACAACTACCTCTCATGTCTTCCATATGACACTTTGTTAATACATCCCAGGATGATATTAACCTTTTTCGCAGCTGCATCATATTGTTGACTTGTATTCAGTTTGTGATCCACTATTGTCCCCAGATCCTTTTCAGCAGTACCACTGCCTAGCCAGTTATTCCTCATTTTGTATTATGTCTTTCATTTTTCCTTCCTAAGTGTAGTACTTTCCACTTTTCTTTATTGAATTTCATCTTGCTGAATTCAGACCCGTTCTCCAATTCACCAGGGTTGTTTTGAATTCCAATCAAAAGTGCCTGCAACCCTTCCAAGCTTGGTATCATCTGCAAATTTTATAAGCGCACTCTCCACTCCATTATCCAAATCATTAATGAAAATATTGAATAGTACCAGACCCAGGACTCTTTTGGACTCCACTAGATATGCCCTCCCCCCAGTCTGACAGTGAACCATTGATAACTACTCTTTGAGTACCAACTTTCAACCCTTTGTGCACCCGCCTCATAGTAATTTTATCTAGACTGCATTTCCCTAGTTTGCATATGAGAATGTCATGTGGAGCTGTCTCAAAAGCCTTACTAAAATCAAAATATATCATGTCTATTGCTTCCACCCTATCCACTAGGCCAGTAACCCTCTCAAAAAAAAGAAATGTGGGTGGGTTGTTCTTGACAAATCTGGCTAGGCCTCATAACCCTTTATCCTCCAAGTAATTACAAGCTGATTAAGGACCTTGCTGGGTCAACGGTAGGGCGAAGAATAGAATTCACATCTCCTGATGCTTGTTCCAGTGTTTTCACAACTAGCCCAAGTCTTCTTATGGAAGTGCAGACAACACATGGCTGACATATGCTATAGCAATCATGCATCTGTTCCACATACAAATAATGCTATTGTCGATGGTGGACCTCGCGAGAAAACAGTTGTATAAAATGCAGAAGAGCAGTGGAAGAATTACAGCATGGTGACAACATTCCTCCACCTTAGGCTGAGGCTCTTTAACAATTTGCCATAAGCCCCATCACTAGAAAAAGAAAAGCGGAAAAAGTCAAGGCAGATAACTCATCATATGTCTTCATGGGGGCATTAGCCAATCTTCTGCAAATAGCTGAAATCTAGGCTAGAACCTGCAGTTTTATTACATCTTGGGAAAGTTCCCCAAGTTTCTCTATATAAAATATACTTAAAGCCCCCAAAATGTATATATTTTTTTCAGAGACTGGAAATAATCTTCCTGTGATGGCACAGGTAGAGGAATAATATGTTCTGTATATGCTTTATGTTACAGTATATTTTGATAGAGATTTGCGGTTGAACTCAAAGAGGGAATTTTTCTTATGAGTTAGGCCCGAGTGATTTTGTTTAAAATAAAAATAAGTACATAAATAAAAAAAAGAGGAGCTTAGTCCCTCCAAATCCCAGTTGTAAAAGATATTAGTTTGCTTTTTGTTGTGTTTTATGTTCTTGGGCAACTACAAAGATTTAAACAGAATTTCTAGTTTTGGTTCAATAGGATTTTAAAGAAGAGCTGTAGCAATTGCTGTGCCAATTCAAACTTTTTCTTTCTCTTAAAAAGCAAGAGCCAGGAATGTTTTACTTTC
This sequence comes from Malaclemys terrapin pileata, assembly GCF_027887155.1. NCBI lineage: Eukaryota > Metazoa > Chordata > Testudines > Emydidae > Malaclemys > Malaclemys terrapin. The sequence goes on from NC_071505.1 coordinate 47,896,931, forward strand.
CTGGTTTAAATTTTTTATTAAAAAGTAAAAGTTTAAATTGGCAGAGAAACTGCTGTTTAAGCTGCTAGCACATCAACATCAGGGAGATGTTTTTTTGAGCCCTTGATAATGGGCCAGGTACTGTACTGTATATAACAAAAAATACAAGAAGAAGAAAAAGGAGATCATATGATGGGAGGATCAGTTTTATTTAGTCTTTGTTGCCCTAATAGATTTAATGAACATAAAGAAACAGATAAATACTAAGCACCTCCTAAGTCCATAAGTAGCAGAGATATAGCATGTGTCGATATTGCACTGGGCAGCATCCCAAAAATGGTGGGATCAATAACTTCAACGCACAGCCCTGTTTGATGGCATGATTGGCATACATTTCTGAAGAAATGGCCCTCATAACTTACTTAGAGCTCTGCTTTTTATGACTGATGCTCATAAGTGAAATAATTATATTCAGCATTACACCACTTAGCCCTCTTAAAAATTATAGCATCAGGGTCCTGATGTAGTTTGGCATTTCGACTGCAAGAACTGAGACTTCACATTTAATGTCTCAGATGCTTTGGATCCCTTCCACCTAAAACTTGGCAGGCAGCTTTGTTTGCCCAGATGACTTTTTTTAATGGTTTAAAATTAGTTAGGCCTTTTCTAGTCATGGAGTGGCCAAGAATTAGTTCAGAGCTGGTTTTAGACATTTTTTAAACCGGTTATTAAAATGATTCTGTTAAAAAATATAATTTGCTACCTGTCACTTGTTCTTGTAGGCTATTGTCCTTGGTATTTTGAAACAAACAAAAAATGTTTTAAATGCCCCAGGGCTTAATGGTGAAAATCAAATATTAGACCTCGGGACAAGTGAATTCTCAAACATACTTTACCAGGTTTATCTTACATTTTAAATACAGATGACTGGAGTGATTACAAGAAATGTGAATTAGTAGGATTAAGAAACTGAAGTTCTTCTTTTGCACCACAGCATGTCAGCTTTGCTTTTTGCCTTGTCTAGGTGGATTACATTTCTATGGGGTAAGAAAAAAGCTCTTTGAATGAGATGTTAGCTTGGAACCTTGGTTCTGAAGTCAGTTACCTGTAATCATGCTTGCACAGTAGAAATGGCCCAATCTGAAAAAGATTCAGACCCTCATCAGCCATTGACCTGTTAGTGAATATGCCATGGCAGGAGGCCAAAAACTCAAGTGATTTGCTGTCCCATGCACCAGGTAAATCACTCCAACACACCTGCCAAACACAGCAGACTAACTTTACCTACAGATTCAGAGCAGGAAGAGATTTTGATAGGCTGGAATTCAGGATGTGAACCTGCGCCTACAAAGTCAGTTGCAATACCCTCATTGACATCAAGAGAAGCACAATTAGGTCCTATATAAGAACCTATTTCTGAAAAGCCCCTTAAATTGTTACTTCAGTGTCCCAAATACAGAAGAAAAATTTGCTCTCATGTGCACCTCATGTCTGTTACCCATGTGATAGCCTTATTTAGTCTATTTTATTTTACTCCATAGTGACTTACAGAGAAATGCTTTGACTAGGGTAAAGGGTGGATAAAGGAGCTTTATGATTTAAAGAATCCATCTGTGAGGTTTCTTACTTATGGGCCTCACTTCTTTTTAGTTTTTTCACCAAATTGCATTTATCATCAGGTAGTGGTAGCCTGTTGGGCTCTTGCAGTCACTCCGTAATGTTAGCCATGTTATCACTGCAACTTTCCATACTAACAAAAGGCAGGAAGATACTCGGTTAGTACCTTCAGCCCAAAGGCAATTGAATGATGTCAGTGTCATCATCCCTTTCCACTTGCAATGGCCCTTTAGCTCTACTGCAACGTGTTTAGTAACATCATTACAGATTCCAGTGTTGTGGTCCCCACCTACTTGGATTTAAAAGGGATGGGATTATAATGCAATGATCTGGTTCAGAACATTACACCATAGTTTTAGCATCATGCTAGGAGCTCCCACGGCTCCTGGGCTTAATGAAATGCGAACTTCTTATATGGTTCAGCACAATTTTTGGAAGACCACCAATAAATATGGGAGGTTTGCAGTTGAGCCAAGGGGCTTGTTTGCCAGGATTTGAATCTCGGGAGAAAAGCTCACTGCAGGCCCAGATCTTTTCTTCTCATTGAATGTAAAATTGTTATGCTCATAGCAGCATTTGCTGGTGATGGCAGCTTGTGACAGAGCTCTATCCTTCCAGCAATTCTTATAGCACAGATTATCCAGCAATGACTGTAGGTGTGTATCCACTCAACAATGCTTCACTACTATGTAAAACAGCATTCAAGAAGGAGCACTTGACTTTAGCAGTTTTTTTAAATGAGATATCCACCTATTCAGTAAAAATTGAGTACTAAACCTTTCTAGGTCTTATTTCATGTTGAATTATGATATGAAGATATTATCCTGGCATGAAAAAAAAAGTGTACCTGCATACAACTGCTTGTTCTATTTTTCAGGCTAACAGCTTAGCTGTAACATTTGTGCATTAGCTAAATAACATCTCAAGGGGAGCTGGAGATAGAACCTTGATGTCTACTGATTGTACATGTGTGAGTTTGTGCTCTCAAAGGATGGTCCTTAAAAAACTCCCTGCTGGAAGCTATTGTGCATATTGTAAAAAGACCGTTGCTAAGTGCCAATTGAGCTAGTACTGTATACTTGCCATTTTAAAAAAAAGATTTCATACCACTTGATTATGTTAAATAGAAATGTTTGAAATTTAAACTGAATTACATCAAAATGCCACAGTAGTTATACGTCTAAAGAGCTGCTGCTACTCTCTCCCATAACTAATGTCAATCCCTTCTAGTAGATGGTTTTATGTGAAACTGTGACAGAGTATATTACTGGAGAAGTTTAGAGATCCTTGATATAAAGATGTCATAAATACACACTACAATAGAACCCAACCTGGTGTTTATATTAATATGCAAAAAAAAATCTTTACATGTAAGGTTCTGCCATTAGCCAAAAAGAAACAATGGCCTTTAACCTTCCTGGTTGTGATTAGGTTTCACAGGATCCTCCATACAGTGGATGACTATAAATATATATATAAAAGAACTTGATGACCTCTACAGATCTAACCTGGTGAACAAATTTATTAAAAAATAATCCAAATCTTCCCTCAAAATCAATTTACCAACATTGGAAAGAAATTACAACATCAAGGAATACTAGATCAATCTAAAGGAGTCCAGTAGAAACCATAACCGTTAGGTTCAGTCATTACTGAGATGAAGAGGGAATAAATATAGTATCAAGGGATGGGAAATACAGAGACAAAAAAAGAGGGGATTGAAGCCCATTCTGAAAGCATAGCACATGTCTGGTATTCTTGGAATCAACCACTGATGGCATTATATAGCTACACCCAAATACTGATAACTATCCCTGATGTGTTATATATTATGAAACACTCCATTGCCATCACAATAATCTATTCACTGCCTTTTCAAATCATAATCAGAATTATTCCCTACCCCCCAATATCCTCCCCTCCCCCACAAAACAGTCCTGCTTTCAAGTTTTTCATCACAGTCTCTTGGGAATGTTCTGAAAGAAAAAAGGGAAATGATTAACAGTGATGCTCTAGGACAGTGGGTATATAGAGGTCTTCCAAGGGGTGCAGCAACTCATCTAGACATTTGCCTAGTTTTACCACAAGCTACATAAAATGCACTAGCAAACTCAGTACAACCTAAAATTTCATATAGACAATGACTTGTTTATACTGCTCTATATACACTGAAATGTAAGTATAATATTTATATTCCAATTGATTTATTTTATAATTACATGGTAAAAATGAGAAAGTAAGCAATTTTTCAGTAATAGTGTGCTGTAACACGTTTGAATTTTTATGTCTGATTTTGTAAGCAAATCATTTTTAGGTGAGGTGAAACCTGGGGGTACACAAGACAAATCAGACTCCTGAAAGGAGTACAGTAGTGTTGGAGAGGTTGAGAGCCACTGCTCTTGGGGACACCTTTCCTCTCTTCCACTTCCTGATATAGGTTTCAGTCCAGTCAATTGGTAACATCCTCTTTAGCAGATATTCACCTGTCCTCAAAAATAGGAGCTAGGTTCATTGCTGTGTTATTCCAGTTTTATGTCAATATAATTTCATTGATTTAAACTAACCACACCTGCATAAAACTGGAGTGGCACGTTGATGAATCAGGCCCAATGCGGTCAAAAGGTTGCAAACTTTATCTTATTTTAAATGAGACATTTCATTTCAGCAAGTCCAGTAGCATGGAAAATATGTGGCTTTTAAAAACAAAGCTGCAAGAAATCATTGATTAACCATTGTCTTTGTTCCTCTTCTGACGGCAGTTTTCTTCTATTGGGGTGCGTAAGTAGAATTAACTTGCTGGTCAGTTCAGGGAAGGCCTTTGCATAGATATTCTTGGATTGGCACATTGATGAATCAGGCCTTATCTTCTGCAGTTGAAAATTCCACAGTTGGATGCTTGTCAACAGAAATGTCTTGTACTCAGTGCCAGAGAGCTTCATAATAGACACCGATAATTGCGTTGTTCCTTTAAATGTTCATACTGTTGGTATGGTATGGAGATTGAGTCTACGATAGCACACAAGAATAGGACAAAGCCCATGACTCTGGTCTGAATGGGAGCCAGTGCAGCGCATAAAGCACTAGAAAGACATCTGCCTGTTCTGTTCTGCAGACTGGCAGTGGCTGGAGCATTATGCAGTTTTCACATGGCTCTAGTCCTTTACAATACATTACATTACAATTGTCCTCTGACGCTTTCATGGTCAGATGCAGGCAAAGCGCACTTAGGGCTTGTCTTCACTGCATTGTTAGCTGGAGTTATAACTCAGGTTTTCTCCCTAACCCAGCTCCCAGCCACACACAAAAATCTCCAGCTCGAGTGAAGTGGTGCTTTAAGTCCAAGCTCGTTGTACCATCAGGGGAAGTGGGTTGAAATGCAAGCGCTGCTGACGCTGGGGATAGTAATACAGTGGGGGTGCAGCAGCTTGAGTTTCAGCTGCTAATCCAGTCACTCTGTGCTTCTAATCAAATGGCACTGCGTAGTGCCAGTGCTATATTACAGTGTGGTCACTGTCACTCGAGCTAGGCTAACTCGAGTTAACTGTTGCTTCCTCAGAGTGTCTGAAGACTCAGTGGTTTTCTATGGCTTTAGTTCAGTCCAATTACAGCCTGAAACAAAGGATTTGCAATACTGGATCAAACTTTTTGTTCTTAAAAAAAAAAAGCCATGCTTGAGTGTCATGTTTATCTAAACATTTTATAGCTCTGGCTTTGGTTATTGTTTCAATTAATGTATTTGGTACTCGGGAAAGGGTCACTGGTCTCTAATACACAGGATCATCCCTAGCACCCCTTTTTTTTGAATAACAATATGTGCCGTCCTTGGGTCCTGTGATATATAGTAGCTGATTCTAATGAGAGACTGCATATTTTTCTTAGCAGCTCACCTCATCCATTCATGAATAAAGCTGCAGAGCTGTGCGAATAATGGACTTTTTTTGGTTTGCTGGAAAATCTGAAAAGTTGGCGGGGAAATTGTTTCAGATCAAACTGAAAATGAATTTTTTCAAAATGTTCAGGTAAGCAAAAAGTGGAAAAAACATGGTTTCGGGTCAAACAAAACACTTTGCTTCAACAAAACTGACTGAAAATTGTATGTCTGGACTAGGAGTCCCCCAGGTACCTCCTGATGATGACTGCCATAAAGAAATTATTTAAAGTCTCGGCCCTGTTTTTCTCACCTTAATTGCTGCCTTTATTGTAAGTTAAAAAAAAAAGTGTGGTCACTGTGGCCATGTCTGTGTCCTAAAATACCAGATGCAATGTATGTGCTAGTCAGAGATGGAAAGGGATGTTTCTGGCCACTGGTGCAAAATGGCCTTCAGGCATGGAGTTGAGCGCTGTGTGACTCCAAAGCTGTTCGGCACTCAGAAAATCACTGAGTATGTGATCTTGATTGGGGAAGAGGGGAGGGCAGCAATCATGATTTCTGTTAGGTTTGCAAAGTTCTAAGTCCTCATTCCCAACAGCATAACCTCCAACTTACTCTCATTTAGGTTTATAGTGTAAATGCTGTATTATAATAAAGATATATGTCGCATATATAAGCATGGACTAAGGAATCATCATAGATGTGAATAAGAGAGTGCTGAATATGTAGGGAAGTGATGTACACCACACATTTATTCATTGAAATATTTAAAAATGTGTAGATTTAAAATAATAAAGAAAATCCTTTTTTACATTTTGCCTTCAGTTTTTATGCTGAATTTTATTGCAACTTACTTTTTAAAAATCAGTCATTTTAGTGTTCATTTTTATCAAATTATAATCCTTTATCACTTAATAATAGAGGAGCAGAAGCTTTTTAAGCACATAACAACTGTGACAATTTGATGGAATTCAGTTTGAGTAATAATTTTATCAAATAATATATTTCTTTTAAAAAATACCATTTATTAAAACATTATCCACAATTTGGGCAGAATGGTAAAGAAAATGTCATCTTAAAACACCCCCCCCCACACACACACACACACACACACCACCTCTTTGCTGAAAGCACAGTACAATCACAACATGCTACAATAGGTGTTGGCATGCTTTTGGAACATAAGATGATTTTATCAATAGATCATTACAGTATTAGCTTGTGAATGAGAACACAACAATTCAGGGCTAAATGCTAAACCTTGAGATACACCTATACACCCCCATTTATTTTCATGAGCTTTAGTGGGCTTAACCAAGGGCAGAATTTGGTTCACAGTATTTCTGTATGCATATTGTGAGAACATACATGTATGATATAGACCAAAGCACTTGCAGGAAAATGTCATTTCATGTGGAGAGACATTCAGTTCAGGTAAGCCAATGGGAGCACTGTTCCTGCTGTTGGGGTTCAGCAGGAGAGTGTGTGTGTGTGAGAGAGAGAGACCTGGCTTCTTCCATGGGAAACTTCCTACTCGTAACCCACAAAAGAGGAACAAGAGGGTGAGGATGACAGAACAAGGAGTAATGGTCTCCAGTTGCAGAGGGGGAGGTTTAGGTTGGATATTAGGAAAAAACTTTTTCACTAGGAGGGTGGTGAAGCACTGGAATGGGTTACCTAGGGAGGTGGTGGAATCTCCATCCTTAGAGGTTTTTAAGGCCCGGCTTGACAAAGCCCTGGCTGGGATGATTTAGTTGGGAATTGGTCCTGCTTTGAGCAGGGGGTTGGACTAGATGATCTCCTGAGATCCCTTCCAACCCTGATCTTCTATGATTCTATGATTTTATGAATCCAAAGGAAATTCCACAAGTTGAAACTTTGTGACGTTACCACTCCTCTATGCATGATATTCCCACATAGAATGGAAATGTGACACAAAATACAATTCTAGTTCTGCATTGGCCTGCAGGGGGCTGAGGTAAAGTAAAGAGGATTTGGGCACCATATACACATGGAGAGACTGCAAGTGAGGACCTATCTGTACCCTGTGGAAAGATCTGCATCATGATGTCATTCTTAGCCACCTACTATGCTACTAAGTATGATCCCAGGCACAGCTGTCTAAGCTACCTACCTATACGACTTCATTAGTGTGGATTTGAATCCCACCCAAGTGTTAAAAATGGATATAATAATATTTTTCTTCTTTCTTTCCAGCCTGTAGGAGAAATAGCTTGATTTTTTTGTGGATTTATTGGTGTCTGAGTCAGTGTTTATGTGTATGCTCTCTGTATTTGAGAATGTTTGCATGTATACATGTGTGAAGAAAGTATTGAGGGACAGCTAAGGTGAAGTCTTAAGTTTTGGACATAGTTCTGAATTAGGTAATCCCCATGATCACTTATCTCTTGAAGGACTGAGTTCTAGTCTAGCCCCCCCTCCTGTGAAAGTTCTGTCTCCCACACCCAGGAGTTCCTTTTTTGTGCACACTTTGTTTCAATGGAACATAGACAGGGCCGTCCCTACCCATAAACAAAGTACGCAGCTGCATAGGGCACCAGGGAATTTGGGGCACCACATTTCCTTGGTGCCCTGTGCAGCTGCCTGCTGCTCCAGCCCCTGCTCTGCCCTTTCCCCAAAGCCCCCCTGCTCGGCCACAGCCTGCCCCCACTCCACCCCTTTCCCAAAGCCCCCACCCCTGCTCCACCCCGCCCCACCCCACCCCTTCCTGTCCCTGCCCCACGTCCATTCCCCTGTCGACTGCAGCAGGGTCGGGCATCCACTCACCAGTGGCAGGAAGTGCAGCGATATGTCCCCAGCCACGCCAGCGGTGAGTGCTGGGGGGTGATTACCCCCATCCCCCCAAGCCAGCCTCACTGCCCCCGTGGAAGCCTGGGCCCCTCCCCCACCACGGGGTGGGGGGCTGCATAGGGCCCCAGAATGGCTAGGAATGGCCCTGAACATAGATGTTGAGGAAGGCCATTGTGGTAGGGGCTGATCACAGATAGCCATGGCCAATCCTATGGAGGACCTTGAAAATCATGAATTGGACTCTGTTCAGTGTACCAGGATGATGTGTTCATGACAACCTCTGATGCTGAGCAGATGAATAGCTGAAGCTTGTACTAGTTGGAGCATTCTCTGGGTGTGTATTCCTATATGGAATGAGTTCCAAGAATCAACCCTAAAGGTCACAAGTGTAGTGGGTTTAGAGAAGAGCCACAAGAATGATTAAAGGATTAGAAAACATGACTTATTGTGTTAGATTCAAAGAGCTCAATCTATTTAGTTAAACAAAGAGAAGGTTAAGGGGTTACTTGATTACACTCTCTAAGTATATACTTTTCAGTCTAGCAGAAAAAAGTATAATATGATCCAATGGCTGAAAGTGGAAGGTAGACAAATTAAGAATTTATACTTTTTTTCTAGTCTGAATAGTGTGAATAATCACCCATTGTAACAATTTACCAAGGTGGATTCTCCCATCATGGACAATTTTTAAATCAAGATTGGATGTTTCTCTAAAAGATATGCTCTAGGAATTCTTCTCTGGACATTCTATGTGCAAAAGTAATTGCTACTGGGAAGTTACAGGAGTAATTGGATACATGTACCTGGCACAGTTAATGGCAAGCAATATGGGAAGTAGGATCCATGAAGTCATAGATTTTGTGGCCAGAAGTGGGCATTATGAGCATCTAGTCTTTCTTCCTGCCTAATACAAGCCATAGCATCTCAACCAGTAATTCTTAAATCCCCTAATAACTCATAGATGAAGCACAGCATATCTTTTAAAAAGAGATCCAATCTTAATTTAAAGATTTCAATTGATGTGAGAATCCACCACAAATAACTTTCACATCTGCCAGGAGAGCTTGTGCTGGATATAAGCCTGGGAATTCTCATACTCTAAGCATATTCTACACTCCATTCCTATTCAGGAAAGCACTTAATCATATATTTAAGTGCTTTCCTGAATTGGGGCCTTAAAATCTTAACATTTAATGTCATGAGCAGCATGTGTACTTTTACATATACACAGAGGAATTGTGCATTAACAGGTCACCTTGAGAAATTCCAGCTTTTTGTGTGAAAGAGTTAAGATGAATTCCTATATTTTCTTTATTCCCAAAGTATGTGTTCCATGATGATGTTATCATTTTTCCATGTCTTCCCTGAAGGATTTCACCACAGGAATTTTGTAGCTATCCTTAATATTTCTCAAAAGTGCAGCAAAATGCTAATATTGTCTCTTTAAGGAATGGTATGTTCATTTCCTGCACATGATATAGCAGACTGAACACAGCTCTTTTAGAAGTATGTGTGAATATTCATGAATGACAAATACTATGGGTCCAAGAATCTCTACCTGACCTGGAGTTCTGGCAATTATTAGATCAATGCTTCTATCAGCCATTCTCTATGATTAAAATATCTTTACATCTGTGCAGCAACAGAAGAAGAACACAAGATTACAATAGATTTTAACAAATAGCAGCTAACTTTGCATTATTTTCCATCCTTATTTCAGTCTTTGTCATGAGGATGGAATCCTGCTGTGCCATTCAGTTCTGGGTACCAGAACATGAGAAAGATATACTAGAATTTGAATGTCTCATATTCTGTAATATATCATAGTTATGCTTTACTTCTTTCATCTCTCAGTATTTTGCATTTTGATAGGCAAGCGCCACTTTACCTCTAAGGACATTTGTTGTCCTTTAACACAGTGGGTAGCTTTAGTGTATAGTCATCCAGTGGCCTGGATAAAGTCAGACTATATATGAAGTAAAAAGCAGAAGACCATACACAAGCAAACTATAGTGATTAGATCAGGGACTAGCAGTCAGGACTCTTGAGCCAAATTCAGGGGTAATGCATAATGTATATCTTAAAAACTCTTACATAGACTTCTTTAATTTATTTATACTTAGTTGTAAATGAATATTAGCTGGTGTAATTTATAATCTGTAGAGTACAAGAAAGTGTAAATTAAAGTAGTCCCCATCTTACTTTAATTTACACCTTTTTACACTAGGTGGGTAAGGTAATATCTTTTATTGGACCAACTTCTGGTGGTGGAAGGGCCAAGCCTTCCGAGAGTTCTTCCTCAGGTCTGAAGAAGGTAACTAGAATGTGCAAGCTAAATACAAGGTGGGACATCTTGTTAAGCATAAGGGGGTCACACATTGTAGGAGAGCCCTTAAAATGAAGTGGTCAATGAACTCGTCTGCAGTCGTAGGACAATGGAGGTTAGTAGGCAGCAGGACATATTACAAGGTGTTGTAATGGGCCATAGAAGCAGTCTCTCATTTAAGTCAATGGTTTTTAGTGGTCAGAAGAGTTCTGAATTTAAGTTTCCAGCTCATCTTTTGAAGGTATTGTGCAGATTTCCTTTGAGGACAAGGACTGCAAGGTCAGTATGGAATGATTGCTTTGTGAAAAGTGTTGATCCACAGATGATAGGTGTTTTTGTTTTTTATCATTTTTTTGTGCGAGTTCTTTTGAGAGCATAGTGATTGGTCTGGTTTCACCCACATAGTTGTTGGGACATTTGATGCACTGGATGAGGAACACATTATGCTAGACATATGTAGGACACATTGATCTTGAAAGATGTGTTGTAGGGGTACTGGTAATCGTAGCAGTGGAGATATGTCTTCTGGTTTTCCACCTGTGTTTCTGGCAGAGTCTGACACTGCTTTGAGTTGGTGGGTGCTGTTGTGTGGGGAACTTGCTTCTGACGAAGAGGGTTGTCTGAATGCCTGAAGAGGGGGTTGGGAAAGATTTATTTCAGGATGTGGTCCTCATGAAATATGGGTTGTAATTGTTTGATGATATCCCCATATTTTAGTGTAGGGGGAGACAAGTAGGGATGTGCAGTTAGTGACTTTGTTTCCCCCCCCCCCATATTGAAGCAGGTTCTGTTGGGAGTATTTGGGTGGCCTGTTCCATGATTTGATCTACTTTAACACTGGTGGAGTGCTCTTCTTTAGTAAAGATGATTTCAAATGTATTAAGGTGTGTGTCCCAGACTTTCTTTTTGGAGCATGTTCTGCGGTATCGTGTGCCTAGCTGTTTATTACAAATTTCTTGGGGTCAGAGCCAGTGCTAGGCATCAAGTATCGGGGGTAGCTGTGTTAATCTGTATCTACAAAAACAACAAGGAGTCTGGTGGCACCTTAAAGACTAACAGATTTATTTGGGCATAAGCTTTCGTGGGTAAAAACTTCACATCTTCAGATGCATAGAGAGAAAGTTACAGATGCAGGCATTATATACTGACACATGAAGAGCTAGTCATAAGCACACTAAGCAATTGCTTAGGGCCCCAGGCAGCTCACAGCCTATTCACTTTTTATTATAAGAACTTGCCTGTTTTAATATTGGGGCACCTCCCCCCCAAAAATATTCTTGCTTAGGGCCCCCAGTGGACTAGCACCAGCTCTGCTTGGGGTGTCTGGGGTGGCTACTGGATTTGAAGAGGTACGTGTGATGATCTATGGGTTTCTTGTATATAGTTGTCTATAGGGTTCCACTGCTGAAGCTGATCACAGTGTCCAGGAAGTTGATGCTGGTGCTGGAGTATTTTAGAAAGTTTGATGGGATGGGTGGTGGTGGTTGAAGTTGTGATGGAAATCTAGAAGGGAGTTTAGGTCATCTATCCAGAGGATGAAAATATCAATGGATGTCAGGTATATCACTGGTTTCATGGTGCATTTTCCTAGAAATTGTTCCTTGAGATGGCCCATGAAGAGGCTGATCAATTGGTGAGACATTCTAGTACTCCTGGCTGTTCCCATGGTTTGGACAAAGTGTTTGTTGTTAAATATAAAGTTATGAGTGAGGCTGAAATTGATGATTTTGGCAATGTGTTTGGGGTAGATTTCTGAGGGTTGCCCATTCTTTTGTAGATACTTCAGGCAGGCAGCAATGCCATTACGGTCAGGGATGTCATAGGGAGGTCACATCTGTAGTGGCAAGGCCCTTCTTCTGGCAATTTGGCTTATAAATTACTCTAATTCAGACTCCCTTGCACACCAGTAGCATTACTGTAAATTGCATTAAGGGAGCACAAGTTAATGTAAAGGAGTCTAACTTACACTCCTTTATATATCACCTCTGAATTAGACCCACAGTTTCTGTTCCTGATTCTGCCACTGACTCACCATGTAGCTTTAAGCAAGTCACATAGGCCAGCATTTTGAAATGTGATTGCCTAAGGTTACATGCATAACAAATACATTTTTATGCGCTCATCCTTAATAAATGGGACTACTTGTGTGAAAAAGACATCAATGATTTGGCTCTAACTAGAGGCTACCAAAACCATTGGGCTCACTGTGTGATTTCTCTGAGTCTTTCAGTGATGAACTCATATGGGAATGGGTGACAGTGGATGGATCACTTGATGCTTACCTATTCTATTCATTCCCTGTCTGGAGCACCTGGCATTGGCCACTGTCAGAAGTAAGGATACTGGGCTAGATGGACCTTTAGTCTGACCCTGTAGAGAAGACTCTTTTAGTTATATGTAGAAGATCTCTTGGCTCTTTAGTAGATGCCTCTGCTACTGGCTTTGGTTAGGCCAGAAGACATGAAGAAGATGCTGCTAATTAGAGCTCCGTTACTTCTATTATACTTGTAGTTATTGACACTGCTGCTTGGGGCACTGACCTTAGCTAGTGCTCCAACTTTTCCAATGACTGAACAGCATCTGCCCTTGCTTTTATCTCTGCTCTTTCCTTCCTTCCTTTGTTTCTCTATCCTTCATTTGGTGGTTGTTGCTATCACTTGCAGGCTCCAATCCCGCCCCCCTCCATCTTTCTTGCATTCTCGCTCCCACCAAAACAAACTAATGTTGTGTGCATTATTTTTATTGTCAAGAAAAGTCCCTGCTTCAAACTTTGTTACAGGGGTACTGTACATGCTGCTTTTGCTGCTTAAATACATTTTTTCATCATTTCTATGTGTGTTTTTCCATATGTGCTAAAAGACCCTACTCCCATCGCCCCACTCTTCCCATTAGGAATCTGAATGTTGCTAACATCTCTTGGGCAAAATTCAGCCAGTGTCTCCATGTCAAGACAAGCAGAATTTACTCCATGCCCTGAAGCTGTCCCATTGTCCTCTAAGGTAACACAGGTTTCTGTTTGCTTTATTTTTCATTCATAAGTGTCAGCTTTTCTGGCAAAATTGTGCCAGCTGTCTGTTATGTGGAAAATGTTTTCCACAACTTTAATACATGCTAGTGTGTATGTGTACCTTTGACCCTCAGTAAATCACAAAACTGCTTTTATAGAAATACTCAGTGAAATGTGATCAGCTGGTCCTACACTATGACAACGTATAGTAAAATATCTAGCATATTGATATTCAAATAGCAAAATCTATCACATATATTATTATTTGCATATTCATATGCTCCTCCCTACAGGCATCAACACAAGTACACTCTCTTAAATGATCATTCAATGGAACATGAAAACAAATATCTAGAAATAACGAGCAAAGATTTCTGATGAGCTACTTGTACACTACACCACTCTAAAACATATTTCCGGTCTTGTTCTCTACTTGTTTGCCGAGAATCTACCATATAGCACAATAATTTAAACCAGAACTATTGGGAATTATTGCAGCATCACAAATAACTTTCATTTCTCTAGTAGTTGGTGGTGGCAATCAGGATCAGGAAGGAAATCAACCCTGTCAATCTCCTTTTATTTCAATCTAGTTTCCCCCCACCTCACCCCATGTCAGGGGACTGATGGGCCAAATTCTGTGTTGACAAGCTTTAAAGTAAAGGAAAGCTATGCTGTTAAAAGGAGTGGGAGATCTCCCCTCTTCACCTTGGAAGAACACACTTTATTCCTGGGGTGGTAGCACTGTCATATAGGTTGGTGTGGTGAGAGCTCCCTCTCCAGTTTCAATCTTCTTTAGCCGATATCTCTGGTGTAACTCTTCTGAAAATTTCTCTCAGCATTGGGCAGGCTCAGCTATAATAACGCACATCTTCCTGGGAAAGACATCCCGAATCTTTGCTCCTGAATTCTCACCTGTGGATTATAACAAGCACATAGTTTGTTACTGACCTCAAGCAGATTATGCCCTCAGACAACACTATTTTTCACACCTCAGGTGTGGTTTGATTTGGTTTCTTTACTGGGTTGAAATTTCTCCTGAATAGATCGGTCTACTGCGATGCAGATGTCTGGCACGTATGTTGGTCTGGAAAGTTGTGGATACTCTGTGATGGACTGGATCCTCATTGTCAATTGAAATACATTCTATAAAGGGAAATATACACTGTAACCAACTCATTTATGTATTTTATGTTACTTGAAGTCCACAGGGCAAATTCAGAGGTGAATCTAAAGAAGTCTAGGAGTCTAAGTCAGTGTAACTTATACCTTTTCCAGCCATCACAAGGTGTATGTCACACACGAGGATCCCTCTGGACTATCTTACACTCACTCACTTATACCCACTTACCAACGTGTAATTTTTCTCTTTCCCTCCCCACTTATACATCACCACTAAATGAGTCCAGCAAATTTAAGGGAGTCTACATTGGTGTACCATTGCCATGGGCAGAAGAAAGGAAGTTAGGAAGAAAAACAATTAACAGGTTACACACATTCTGTCTTTTCATCCTTTAACTTATTTACACCCATTTACCAATCCGTAAGCATGTCTACAGCAGTCCAGCCGAATCTAAGCAAGACTAATCTAACCATCACGTTACATACCACCTCTGAATTTGGCTCCTCTGTACCAAGTCACCAGTAAACATGGGTGGCCTTTTGAACCATTCAAGCCCTGAAATATCAAGGATCATGACACCAAATCATGGATGGGGCTCCTATTCAAGGAAATAGTCATCCTGATTCATAGTGTATAAGGCCAGAAGGAACCATTGTGATCATCTAATCTGACCTGCTGTAGAACACAGGTCATAGGACTTCCCTGAACTAATTCCTGTTTGAACCAGAGAGTATCTTTTAGGAAAAACATCCTACCTTGATTTTAAAATTTCCAGTAATGGAGAATCCACCACAGCCCTTGGTAAGTTTTTGCAATAGTAAATCACTGTTAAAAATGTGCACCCTATGTTTAGTCTGAAATCTTCCAGCTTCCTGCTTTGATGTTACCAATGACTGGGAGGGAGGACACTCAGAGGACAATGGCGGAACTCCCTATACTTGGGAGCCAATCGTCTCTCTTTTCCAAGGTGAGCAACCTTGGGGGAATGTCTACATCCCTAAAACTGGAGTAATTACTCTCACGAGCTCCTTACAATTACCAAAACCTCCTGATTTGGAATGCTCATTAACTTTTACAGGACAGAAGTTGTGATAAATGCTAAGTGGCCCCTCTTCATCTATATGGTGGATGTAGCGGGGGGTCACCCGCTCCTGCCTGGAAGGGCTTAAGACAGTCCTGGAGAGGGCTGGGGCAGGGGGGAAAGCTGGGCTGATTGGGGAAACAGCCTCAGCTGTGGCCCCACTCCAAACAGACCCAGCTGGCCCTATAAAGGCCAGGGAAGCAAGGAGCAGAGACAGTCTCTCTCTGCCTTTGGAGAGAGAGGGGCCTGGCTGCTGGAAAGCTCAGGGTGCCTAGAGTGAGGCAGGGCTGGGGAAAGGCCAGAGGGCTGGGGAGCTCCAGGCTGGCAATTCCCCAGGTTGCAGGGCCTTGTCCAAGGCCCCATAGAGGCACTGGGTTGCGGAAAGGGGCAGCAGGTCCAGACCCAACCTTGCCTATGATGAGTGGCCGACACTGCAGTCTGCCCCAGGGTGCGGGGGCGAGTTGGTGATTGGCAGTAGCCTATGACTGAGGTGGGGGTGGGGGTTCCCCGGGGAGGGGAGACCCTGAGACGGAGGGGTGTACTGCCAGGGGCAGCATCCCAGATAAAGGGGCACTGGAGTCCAGGGAGGGACACGGGGGCCAAGCAGCAGCGGGATATCGGCCTGCAGACGGTGCTCCAAGGCTGGCAGAGCTAATTCCCGGAAGAGACCAGCAGGAGGTGCTGAAGGGGTAAGTCCACTCGCTTACAATGGAACAGTCAAAGAAAGTCACAAGATGCAGTTGCTT
>NC_071505.1:47918491-47925991 GCF_027887155.1 Malaclemys terrapin pileata
TTAGGCAGGTTTAAAGACAACTTAGTGGTGCTGTATGCCTGACACCATTGTTGGGACAATTTAACTGAGAACTAATTGGAGCTAAAAAGGCTTTTTATTTTGCCAACTCAACGTATATGTCAATGTCTACTCATGCATTTATAATCTGATATAATGATGAGAAAGAGTCCAACTTACTTTGTTTAGTTAATAACATTAGGCCAGAAAAGATCACCTCCTCATTTCAGTTCTTCAATGCATTGCTAACAAACTGTCTAATTACACAACTAAATGTTTAATAAAGTAACCAATTAGAATGTTTACTGATTCTAAATATTCACTGTTAGATACATTTCCATAGGCATCCTTTGAATTAATTTAGTTAATAATTCAACCTTCTACAATCACTGGAAAGGAAAAGACAAAATACGTGACAAAAAGTTGTTTTTAAAAAGTCTGAAGCACAATTAAATACTTAGCGGTAGTGTATTCATTGCTGTCTGTCTGTGTTAAAGATGCATACATGAAAATATTTCCATGGAAAAGTAAGAAGCTTTCTCACATTCTCTAGGAATACATAATTTTGCACATTTAAATAATCTTCTTGCTGAATCAGGCAGATCATAATGCATGTTTAAGACTCATATGATAAAGGAGATATGTCTTAGCATTTTAATATTTTGACTCACAAATTCAGATTAATTCATTTGCCTTCAAAGCAGATTTATTGGCTGTGATCTGTACTTAATATAAATAATCCAAAGGCATCTCTGATTTATTATTGTTATCTTAATGATGAGTCATTAATTACCATCCAAAAATCATCAACCCAAAGAGCAGAAGCATTTTGTACAGTGACACAGGGTGACAATGATATTGATAACTACTATGTTAAATACAAACTAATTTCAGAAAAGCTTAACAGAAGTAAATGAGAATGTTCCCTGCCTTGTCTAGGAGGAAAACTGCTAATATTGTAAAACAAAATAAAAACCTTGTTTTTTAATGATTAAATGATTGCACAGACTGACCATGCTTAAAAACTTGCCAATTACCTTAAAAAAATAATGTTACTTCAGTAGTTGCAGTGTTCCCTAGGAATTCCTCATTACTAATTAGAATAAAGTATAGGAACTACCTCATCTATTGAGATAAAGTTATTTAGTCATTCAAAATAAAATTAGATCCATATTAAGTGCCACCACAATGATGCATACCCATAAGATATCACAACACAAATTTGAGAATGCAAAAAGAAGGAGCTGAAAATCTTGATGTTAAATTGCTATGCAAGTGTCCCACATGACTACATAAATGTAACAATAGTTCTATATTGATTATAGTCCAGTCCTGCTCCCATTCAATATAATGGGAGTTTTACCATTTATTTAAATGGATGTAGAATCAGACCCTTTCTGTTTGTGTTCATTTAATTGCTGTCCTAAAAACTATAATTTTATTCCATGCCCATAAAATGCATGATTTTTTTTCTTACAGTAGTTGTAGCAAAAATATATATATTTGTCTGAAAATAGTTTAAAAGGGATAAATGTAACTTTTCAAAACAAATGATGCAAATAATTACCACTTGCTAAAAAGTAAATAAACGTAACAGTCTTTTAGATTACCTTAACACATACTGAGTGCATGTTGTATTGTCTTTCCCAATGTATTTAAAAGTCCAATATATGATAAAGTTATCTTATTATAATTAGACTACTAAAAGGCAATAATTAAAAGTCTCTTACATTTTTCTGAGAACTGAAATTATTAAAATATCCAAGAAGAATCAAAGCTTTTTTTTTTCAAAAAAGATAATTCTTTGAACTGAATTTTAATAAACCAATAACAATGTTATTGTTCAACAGGCAATAATAGTCTTCATATAAACTGAAAAATATTGTTTGGGGTGATTAATATACAATGCTACATTATGCATTTGGGAGTGTCTGTGCATAATTTTTAGTTCTAATGTTATTATGTAATTGAGAGAACATGTTCATTTGCTCTAATAACTACCAAGATGCACTTAATAAAATGAAATGTAATAATACTTGTAATTTAATCTATTCATGGAAGTAATTTTAAAAGTCTACCACTCTCCTTAATGTGGATAACATTCATAATTTATAAAGTGTTGTGATGCAGAATTGACAATGCCATTGTTTTTTACACTTTGAGTTGATTCTGCAGCCTTCATTATCTGCATACCAACCTCAGGATTATCAAGGGCAAACAAAAGATAATTAACACCAGAAACAGGCAAATGCAGGAGCTACTGACTGAGGTTTCTCATTTAATGCAATACCTCTGAAAACTGTAAAATTGAATAACTATTTAAAATAATTTTTAACTGCAGAAAACTATTTTTATATATATTTTCTTTGCTAGATTTAAAATAATAATTTGGCTATAAAGGCTATTTATCCTATGACTAATTGACCTACCCACCCTTAGATACAGTCATTATATGTATTCAGCATAAAAAGTACTTTTCAAAATTATTAACCTTAATTTTCTCCACTGGACTTTTATCTAGAGCAGACCGGTAGTCAAAACACCCATGTTCTATTTCTACTGTGTCTTTGATTCACTGAGTGACTTTAGACAAGTCACTTAACTTCTCTCTGCATCATTTTACAATTCTGTAAAATAGGCCTGATAATATCTAGCTATCTCTCAGAGATCTCTGTGAGCTAGGCACAAGTAATTAATGTATTGTAAATTGTGCTAAGATTCTTGGATGAAAGACCTGATAGAAGTGGCTATGTTATTTTCATATGTACTCATGGCAGACAAACAAGAAGTTACTGAGTTATGATACACGTCCAGTTCAGTATTCCCTGTATGAGAAGAGTCAGTTGGAGATTTTCCTTGTGCAAGAAATATTGAAGTAGATCCTATACAGGGTTACCAGACATCCCGATATTAGGGGCTTATATATGCAACTATAGTGCCCCCACTGAAAAAAGTCCCAATTTTTTTACACTTGCTCTCTGGTCACCCTAATCCGATGTTAGATTCTAAAATGTCTGCCATATAGCTAATGAGTAAATATAATCCCATTGGGGGGGACGGGACGTCTTTTCCGAATCAAAGGCAAGGAAGGCATTTTATCCGTAGACTGTAACCTACAAGTGAACATCACAATACAAAATATCCAAGCAGAGTCATTTTGCAAAATGCTAGAAAAATGAGACAATAGCACTTAGTACACCTCTACCCCAATATAAAGCGACCCGATATAACATCAATTCGGATATAACGCGGTAAAGTAGTGCTCCGGGGGGGGGGGGGGGCTGCGCACTCCAGTGGATCAAAGCAAGTTCGATATAACATGGTTTCACCTATAACGAGGTAAAAATTTTTGGCTCCCGAGGACAGCATTATATCGAGGTAGAGTTGTATCTTGATGCAGTTTACAAATGTTAAAAGAAGAACAGGAGTACTTGTGGCACCTTAGAGACTAACAAATTTATTAGAGCATAAGCTTTCGTGGACTACAGCCCACTTCTTCGGATGCAAGTGGGCTGTAGTCCACGAAAGCTTATGCTCTAATAAATTTGTTAGTCTCTAAGGTGCCACAAGTACTCCTGTTCTTCTTTTTGCGGATACAGACTAACACGGCTGTTACTCTGAAACTTTACAAATGTTGGAAACAATCTAGCAAACCCTTACTTACATTAGAAATTCTTACCCACAAGTGAATGTGACTGCTTGCCTAAAGTCTATTCCTTTTACCTTACCTCTGCTTTTCTAATTTTACATCTAAAATTCATCAATAAGGGCCTAATCCTGCAATAAGATCCATGTAAGAGAACACTTGCTTCCATGCAGAACCACATTGGCTTTAATGGGCTCTGCGTGGGTTGCTTGCCTGGATTCAATGGCAAGGTTAAGGCTTAAGTTATTAAATGTATTATCATTGATCTGAAATTAGTATTAAAGAGTGTGATACAGTGTGATAAATTCCACTTGGAATACTCTTAGTATCCCAACCAGTATCCTTTGCTATTCCCATAAAACTTGGCACCCTATGTAAATAATATGTACATTATTCAAAGCACTGCATCTATATACTTCAAACATTAGACTGGCCGATAAAGTGATAATAATGAAATGGAAACCACATGAGTCATTTGGGAAATAATGGAAAAGGTAAGTTGGACAGAAATTTCCTAACATGTAGGAAGTATACACAGCATTTCTGAGCTAGAATGTTTTTCTGCTCTAGTTACATACCAGTAATGCAGCCATTTGACAAAAATAAAGATGTGTTTTGGTATCAAGTCTAAGTATTGACAATGAACTATCATTTTATATTTCAAAAATTATTATAAATCCTTATGTATTTTTGTGTTGGGGTCTTCTATTCTATAGTTTACTATATACACTGTATAGAAAGTAGACATAAATACACAGTATAATACATGGGCCTCATTCTCTTCTGACTTACACTAGTACTACACCAGTGTACTAGAGTGACTTCAATGGGCTTACCCTGATTTATACCAGTATAGTGAGATAGCCCAGATTCTCTACCTTGGTTTTGGCCCATTTGCATCATCTGAGCAGTGCAGATGTGCTGGAATCTGGCCACAACTGAGAATTCAATGGGGGAGGGAGGAAACCCTCCAATGGCACAAAGCCGGGAACCAACTCCTATGTGAACTGCCCATCCCTCCCTGGGGATGGAGGGAGCACGAGGAAGTGGGGTGGATCTCTTCTCTGCTCTCCCAATTCTCAATTGGGTATGATTCTTTAGGGCCAGATTTTTAGAAGTATTTAGGCACCTAAAAATGCAGACAGGCACCCAGTGGGATTTTCAAAAGTGCCTAGGCGCCTAACTCCCATTGATTTCAAAGATGCAGATAGATGCTTTTCAAAATCCCAGTAGGCATCTAACTGTATCCTTACATGCCGAAATACCTTTAAAAATCTCACCATTAAGATACTCTAACTTAAACAAGGGTTAGGGAAGCTTGAGAATCAGGGTGTTGTAGCCAGCTCCTTGACACACCCACCTAACCAGTGGATCTCAAAAAACGGAAGTTAACATATCTAAATGTTTATAGATATTCACATTACAGGTCTGTCTCATCTTACGCGGGGGTTCCGTTCCGCGGTTAGCGCGTAAAGCGAAAACCGCTTATAGCCAAAATTCCATTGAGTTCAATGGCGGGCGAAATCGCCTACACTACAGGTATAGTATTAAAATTGTTATTTTTCTTTTTGTTTGTTTGTTTGTTTGTTTTGTTTTTGCCGACTGTGTAAAGTTGAAATCGCGCATGTTAAATGCGCGTAAGATGCGACAGACCTGTAATAAGTTATAACAATTTTTATAGAAAACTGCATTGACATAAGGCCATTATATGAAATGAACTCTGGTTGGAGTGGATACCATGTCCTTTGAAATAATTCAGTTTATATAAGATTTCCTACATTTAACTCTCCCTCATTATTACTTGTATTACAAGGAAACCATCAGGTGTCTTCACCATTATACTCCAGCTTTCAAACAATAAAGATTAATTTAAAGATACTACTTATAAGACACAATATGCAGGAATAGAACTATAACAAGAAATAAATGGCATCATCTAATTAGAAGGTCCAAAGGATTTTACGCAAATAAAATGTTAATGTATAGACACTTTGTCACACAGACATTTTGGTAAAGTCTTGCTTCAAAACATACTGAGTCTTATTCGTCAAACAGCTAACATTAAAAAAAGACTATATTCTAATCTTCACTGGTATTATGGGGTTCTTATTTTCAAAAGTTTTCACAAGAGCTATCCTGCACAGTTTCCTGAACTGCATCTTTTAAGTGACTGTGGTATTCATGGCTTCATTTTAAAAGCTTACTGTAGACTAGGATTTGCAGAGATTTGTATTAAATAAGAGGAATACTTAATACTTAGCAGTCATAGTGAGCCAAAATAGCATGTGCTCTCTTCATTCGGATATTTTTAAACAATTTTTATCTTTACACTGTATTTAACATTATATCATTGCTATATAGTTACATTTTCCATGTATTTATTTTACCAGCAGACATTTTTTATCAATTTATGTAGCTCTTTCAGGAATGGAGCAAGAGTTTAAAGACACAGGGCCATATATTGTCCTTAGGCTGTAAGCAGAATTCCCATTGATGTCTATGGAAACTGTGTGACAAATTGAGGACAGTAGACAGCGCATCATGTTCTAACAATTATACAATAAAGTGCAGATATTAAAAGGTGATATTAACAATGGAAAATTAACATCATAGCTTTTAATGTTTATACCTCAGGCCTTATAAAAAACAAGCATTACATAACTAACTAGTTAGTAACTGATTTTACAGTATATGTAGTGAAACATATTTTCCACAAGCTAGGATCAATCTCTAAATTATTCTCCCTCATCTCTACCTCTCTATCATTTTATATATATAAAATATGTCGTAGTTGGAATTTGTTTATCAGAACTAGGCGACCCACTATGGGATTCAATTCTTAGAATTAAGAACCCACTTTTATTATACGTATAGGACTCCTTCTCGAACTACCAGGGCTCTGTCATTTAATCTGACCTCCCATCAAGTGCCTTTTTTAGATATATCAGGGTATAGTAGTGGCAGAATGAGGTCATCCAGTAAGTGAGTTGCAGTAACCCTCCTAAGCCGCACATGCGCACATTAAAGACCCAATCTTGACCTTCTGATACCCAGCAGTGCGGTGCACCTCAGCATCTTACGGACATGTAGCCAGAGTCCACTCCATGTTGGCCAGTCCCAAAAGGCAAAGGGATTGGGCCCACTGTGAAAGATGGACAAAGCTCATTCTGCAGTTAGAACCCTAATAACTTTATAGAGGGGGGATAGTGGGAAGGGCTCATGCAAATGACCTACCAGCCCATTAGAAAAGCCCTCAGCCTGTACATAGGAGCCATTTACTCTAGACCTATGACTATAATAAACTCTGCAGAGCTCCTAGGGGTGGGCACAGAAAGGGAAGAAGAGGACTACCATCTAGTAAGTCACCCTAGATAAACAAGCAAACAATAAAAAATAATAAACAAACAGGTTGTTGGGTGTGAGATAGACTTTTAGCTTCCACACACACACAACAATTGCCTAAGGGGAAGGGAGCAACTTACTCCTGATGACAGCTGTTTCAGAAGTGTCAGCTGGGGAGGCTGTCTTTGCACCATGTATCCCATTCAGCTGTGAGTCAGCCAGGGAGGAATCTCCAACTTCTTCTTGGACAAAGAACATTGGGGAGGCACCACCTACCCTGGCATCCCTCCACAAGCTTCAATTACCACCTACAGTCAGCAGAGAGAGAAATTATGGACTTGGGTGGCTACAATTTAAAGGAGAGGATCCTCACAGTATTCCATTTTGCCTCACTGTCTGTAGAGCCCAGACAAAGCATGACAAATTTGAGGGCTTCATGTCACGAAGGTTCTGTGGATGTTCCTTGAGATAAGGTCGGCCCTTGTTGACTGCATCTTAGTCCTATGTTATTACTG